>NC_134362.1:114017911-114138086 GCF_048569485.1 Anomaloglossus baeobatrachus | reverse complement strand
TCAAGTCAATATGCTGTGAGTTTCAGGACACTTGCTGCAGAACTGGGGTGGTCAGAGAGGACTCTCATTCCACTGTTCTGGAGGGGATTAGCCTCGCACGTGAAGGACGCATTAGCTTCGCGTGAGGTACCAACTACCCTTGAGGGCCTCATGACTCTGGCTACCCGCATTGACCTGCGGTCTCTGAAGGTCAGCTGGAGCGCAGGTCAGAGGGTCGTTCAGCCACTGTAGTGGTCTCTCCTACTGCACCTCCCTTAGAGGACATCTCTGTTCCTAGGGACATCGCTAGGGTTGGTGTTGCTAGGTCATCGAGTCGCAAGGGCATTTCCTGTTTCGCTTGTGGGCAGTATGGTCATTATGCCAACCGTTGCCCAAAGCGTCAGGGTAAGCGACCGCGATTGGTGACCATAGCTGGAGGTAGACTGGACTCTGCGTCATCCAATAGGGTGACGTTTCCCGCGTCCATTTCCTTTAAGGGGTCAACATGGTCCACAAGGGCAAGGGTGGACACAGGTGCTGGGGATAGTTTCATCTCCTCTTTTGCCCGGCGGCATGCCATCCCGCTGGTGCAAATACCAAGGCCAGTGAGAGTCCGTGTGGTGGATGAGTCCTTGTTGCCCAAGGTAATTCACCAGCGGACAGTGCCCGTTACCCTTGCCATGTCATCTGGGCATAGGGAGACCATTTCATTTCTGGTTCTCCCTAAGGGTGCAGATGATATTCTTTTGGGTATTCCTTAGTTGAAGCGGCATTCCCCACATATCGACTGGTCGTCTGGGGTGATTACGCGGTGGGGCGAGTCTTGAAGCTCCCACTGCATGTCTCCATCGTCCGCCCGTCTCTCAGTGGTATCGGTGGTGACTATAGACCATTCGAGTGGGAGGGCCGCTAGAGGGGGGGTACTGTTACGAACCGGCGCCGCCATAGCCGCAAGCAGCCTGCTGCGGTTCCTGTTGCGCCCAGGTGCCGGCTGCCATTCTTGGCCATGCCTCGGGTCGTCCAGTTGGCTGCTCCTTCCACCATGTCTAAGTGTGGAGAGGCGGCTAGTGCGCATGCGTGCGCTGATTTACCCCAGCCAGAGTCTAAGCCTGGTGTTTTGCCTAGTGAGCATGCTCAGCCTGTTTGTGTTATGTCTGAGACTAAGTCCTCAGTTCAGGCTACTGAGCATGCTCCCACAATTAACCCTAACAGCCTCTTTGCACAGGTACTTGGACTTCGTGCTGTGTCTAAGTTCTGGGATGTGCCTACTGAGCATGCTCAAACTGATAGTCTGCTTTCTGAGCCTGTGGCGCAGGCTACTGTGCATGCTCAGGCACTTAGTGCATCAGAGGCTAGGTCCGGTAAGGACCTCACTGAGCATGTCCGTGAGGTGGCAGGCCCTGATAGGGCAGAGGGTGTCAGGTGTCCTGATGACGTGGCAACTCCGGACTGGCTCGCAGAGGCCCGCCCCTATGATCTGGCACCTCACCATTGGTCGTCAGACGATGACTGGTGAAGTGTTTGGGGTGTGGCGGCCATGAGGTCATCAATGACATGGCGGTTCCGGATAGGTCGCATGTGACGTCACTGATGACATGGCACTCTACTATTGGACCTTGGTGGTTCCACCCTGGGTTTGGGGCGGACCCAGGTTATAAAAGGGGCTGGAGACAACATGGAGGTGCGCAGTCTTCATTTAGAGTTCTTGGTGGCATAAGCCTTGTTGGAAGTGGTAGGTGGGGCTAGGCGAACGGTGCCTGTCACGCCAAGATTTGTGGCTCAGCACATGAGGGTCAGGCGCCGTGCTTCCTTGCTACCGTTCCTGTTGTGCTAGAGCACTCCAGTGGCGTTAACTGGGCTGCGGCTGCTGCGTCACCTGTTCAGTTGTGCCTCCTACGCACACGGACAGAATACCTGTTGCATCACCTGTCCGAGAGTGCCCTCTACGCACATGGACAGTGTACCTGCTGCGCCACCTGTCCGGTTGTGCCCTCTACGCGCACGGACAGAGCACCCCAGAACCCCTGTGAAGTTAACAGGGTGTTCCTGGATTAGGTGTGTGAACCCTATTATCCTCCTCGGCTTCCCAGTCAAAATGCTACTGGTGTGACTACCTGGTCTGACGTGTCCTTTACACACGTGGCCAGTCGAGTGGTCGCCAGAAACGCTAATCGGAGGACCGCTCGGCCTGACGTGTCTTACACACGTGGCCGACAGGGCGCTGTCGCAGCGGTCTTCTCGGTCAACGCTAACTGGTTACCATCCAGCCTGACGTGTTGTTACACACGTGGTCGGAGTAGCGTCCGCTCCACCAAAACGCTAACTGGGTTGTCGTCCGGTCTGACGTGTCCCTACACACGTGACCGGTTCCTTGAGTTATCTCAGAGCCATCCAGCTCTATAGTCTCCGCCTAACCCACAGGATGCCAGCAGCTCCATTACCATCTGGAGCACGGTGGGCCCCGACTGGTGATTGGGATATATACCCCTGGTCCTAATCTGCCGGTCCCCCCGTAACAATGGCAATGCGCAAATCTTTCAATTTAACCACTAGCTTCTGCTGAGATAATAGAATCCAGTACAGATGGGGCTTTCCCACTAAATTATTGATCTCATTCAGAGGGAAAATAGTACCCATTACAACTCCTGAAGATGGCCACCGCTTTGTCAGCTCCCTTGAGGAACGAGAAGCCCCTCACCCAGATGCACGACATGGACCAACATAGACTTGGCCCTGAAAAATTCCTTTGATTTATTTTGATGGGCCTGTTATTTTCTTCTCAAGAGATCGTGTGCTTTACAAAGATAATACAAGATTATCTATTCATGTTATGGTTATAATGCAAATGTTATACATGTCTTTCCCAATTTTCACATGATGAGTGACTCACGGTAACATAATTTGTTGTTTCATTTTTTATATATAACCTTTTATTTTTCACAAAACTACAATTAGTACTTGGAGATAAAGTATTATGTTAAAGTCTTTACAGCAATAGACTAGTGCCTCAAGAGGGAAGTGTCTGACAAGAAGGCAATCCCTGGAGATTTATTTTGTTGGAACAATATTTTTTTTTCTTGTTTTTATGTTATTTGAGTATCTTATAGGTAAAGACACTGAACGACAATATACAGAATTAAGATCCCTTAAATTTCGAATAAAGTATCTGAAGTAAGATACTTTAGAAAATTACTGTTTGTTTACAGATATTTACAAATTAACTGTAGCAGTTTTTGATAAGCGTTCGCATTGTACTAGTATTGGTATATAATACAGAAAATTATCTTTTATCTTAGGTCAGCTAAAAACCTTGGTAACCCATTTCAACACTTAATGGATAACATGTAAATATAATAAAACCCCAAAACAACTATAACCCAAAATGGACATAAACATTCTATGACTAAATGTTAAAGGTATGAACAGCCCTAATAGAAGATTCATGATTTGGAAGGAAATCAAAAATTGTAAAGCAAGTATAATCTGTCTTCAAGAAACAAGATTGGCCAGAAACAATCACCCTAGATTTGAAAATAAGAATTATACTAATATTTTCAAAGCCCTTAATGAAAAAAAGAAAGCAGGAGTTTTTACGATAATCAGTAACTCAACTAGATTCTCCTTGATGTCTGAAATACAAGACCCTGAAGGACGGTACCTTATCCTTATTGGTAAAATTAATGACCACCTATGTACTATCGTAAATATATATGCCCCAAACAGTGGCCAGATTACTTTCCTTAATAATCTAATGGAAAAAATTCAGAAGCACAAACAAGGAGATCTCTTTTTAATAGGCGATTTTAACTTGATACCTGATATTAAGATGGACTCGACAGCAAATCCCAGACAACATCACCCATCATTATACAAATGGCTTCAAACTCATAAACTGTTGGACACCTTCAGATGTCTTAACACCACATCTAAGGAATATACCTTCTACTCATCAGCCCACAAAACCTTTTCTAGAATAGATTAACTTTTAAATGAATCCCTCTCAATCTCTAGAGTAACTAAAATAGAAATTAAGGACAAAACTTTCTCAGACCACTCTCCCTTATTCTGCACAATTAAAGTAGGCACCCCAGACAGATTAAATTTCACCTGGAAAAATAACCCGGCAATTTTCCAACACCCAAACTTTCAACAAGAAATTGAAAACTCTTTAAAAAATTATTTCTCCAAAAATGCCTCAGAAACTATGAATCCTTTTTCAGTTTTGAATGCCAACAAGGCGGTGCAAAGAGGCATATTGATTCAAATTTCTTCAAGACTGAAAAAACAAAGGAAATCAGATCTGTCTAAAATACAAGAAAAAATAAAAGAAAAAACAGCAAAGACTACCCCAGCCCAGCCAACAAATACATGTCGCTATTATAAAATTGCGTATACAGCTGAGAGACTTACTTCTGGCTGACTATGATAAATATGTGAGAATATTAAATACAAGCCATTATACATCAGTTAACAAACCAACTAAATATATGGCACGTAGAATTAAACAAAAAAGAATTAGGAATAGGATACACAAGTTAAAACACCCAGATGATCATTATTATACCCATCCAAAAGACATCGTAGAAGCATTTGCGAGTAATTTAAAAAAAACTATATAACCTCAGTTCCACTCCTGACCAGAAGGATAACCTCAACAAAATGAATAACTTCTTGGACAAAATCCATCTTCCTAAACTAAATGAGCATCAACTAAATATTTTAAATCGTTCATTTACCGACTCCGAAATTTTACAAACAATTAAAAACCTAAAAATAAACAAGTCCCCAGGCCCAGATGGGTTTTCTAATGAATTTTACAAAACTTTTTCCCAATTACTTGTACCTCACCTCTGTAAAATTTTTAATCACGCAGTTTCCACCAGAGAATTCCTTGCAGAAATGCTCCAGGTAAATATAACTCTCATCCCTAAACCAAATAGTGACTCTGAATTAGTGACTAGCTATAGACCCATCTCTCTAATTAACCCCTTCATCCCCGGCCACTAAAACAACCTAATGACCGGGCCATTTTTTGCAATTCTGACCATTGTGACTTTGACAGGTTGTAACTCTGGAACGCTTCAACGGATCCTAGCGATTCTGACATTGTTTTTTGTGACATATTGTACTTCATGTCAGTGGTAAATTTAGGCCTATATTTTTTGTGTTTGATTGTGAAAATTTTGGAAATTTTGCGAAAATTTTGAAAATTTCGCAATTTTCAAACTTTGAAAATGTATGCCCATAAATCTGAGAGATATGTCACACAAAATAGTTACTAAATAACATTTCCCACATGTTTACTTTACATCAGCGCAATTTTCGAAACAACATTTTTTTTCGTTAGGAAGTTAGAAGGGGTCAAAGTTCATCAGCAATTTCTCATTTTTCCAACAAAATTTACAAAATAATTTTTTTAGGGACCACATCACATTTGAAGTGACTTTGAGAGGCCTAGGTGACAGAAAATACCCAAAAGTGACCCCATTCTAAAAACAGCACCCCTCACACTGCTCAAAACCATATCCAAGAAGTTTATTAACCCTTTAGGTGCTTCACAGGAACTAAAGCAATGTGGAAGGAAAAAATTAAAATTTTACTTTTTTCACACAAAAATGTTACTTTAGCCATAACATTTTCATTTTCACAAGGGAGAAAAGAGAAAGTGCACCATACAATTTATTGTACATTTTCTCCTGAGTACGCAGATACCTCATATGTGGTGGAAATCAAATGTTTGGGCGTACGGCAGGGCTCGGAAGGCAAGGAGCGCCATTTGAATTTTTGAGTGCAAAATTAGCTGCACTCATTAGCGGACGCCATGTCGGGTTTGAGGACCCCCTGAGGTCCCTAAACAATGGAGCTCCCCCACAAGTGACCCCATTTTGGAAACTAGAGCCCTCAAATAATTTGTCTAGATTTTTGGTGAGCACTTTTAACCCCTGGGGGCTTCACAGAAGTTTATAACGTTGAGCCATGAAAAGAAAAAAAAAAAATTTACCACAAAACTGTTGCTTCAACTAAGTAGCTTTTTTTTTCACAAGGGATCAGGAAAAAATGCACCATGAAATTTATAGTGCATTTTTTCCTGAGTACGACAATACCTCATATGTGATGGAAAGTAATTGTTTGGGCGCATGGCAGGGCTCAGAAGAGAAGGAGCACCATTTGACAGCAAAATTGGTTGGAATCATTAGCTGCCGTAATGTTGAATTTGGAGACCCCCTCAGGTGCCTAAACAATAGAGCTCCCCCACAAGTGACCCCATTTTGGAAACGAGACCCCTGAAGGAGTTTATCTAGATGTTTAGCGAGCCCCAAGGGGCTCCACAGAAGTTCATAATGTTGAGCCATGAATACAATTTTATTTTTTTCACCCCAAAACTGTTACTTGAACCAGGTAGCTTTTTTTTCACAAGGGTATCAGGAAAAAATGTACTATGAAATTTATAGTGCATTTTTTCCTGAGTACGACAATACCTCACATGGTGTGGAAAGTAAATGTTTGGGCGCATGGCGAGGCTCAGAAGAGAAGGAGCACCATTTGACAGCAAAATTGGTTGGAATCATTAGCGGACGCCATGACACGTTTGGAGACCCCCTATGGTGCCTAAACAGAGGAGCTCCCCCACAAATAACCCCATTTTGGAACTAGACCCCTCAAGGAATTTATCTAGATGTTTGGTGAGCCCCTTCTACCCCCAGGGGCTCCACAGAAGTTAACGTTGAACCGTGAAAATTATTATTTTTTTTTACCACAAAATTTTTGCATCAATCAGGTAGCTTTTTTTTTTACAATGGTACAAGGAAAAACTGCATCATAAAACGTATTGTGCAGTTTTTCCTGAGTACGCAGATACCTCATATGTGGTGGAAAGTAATTGTTTGGGTGCATGGCGGGGCTCAGAAGAGAAGGAACGCCATTTGACTTTTCAAACGCACAGACGCGGTGCACTGATCGGCCGCTGCAGGACGCACGGTCGGATGTGATACAAAAAGCGTCGGGGATAGGGAAAAAAGTCACGCCAAAAATTGACCATGGATGCAGATACGTTATGTGCATCCCTGATCAGCGCTTGGCGGGACGCACAGACGGATGCGATACAAAAAGCGTCGGGGATACGGAAAAAGAAAAAGTCACACCAAAAATTGAGCAGGGATGCAGATACGTTATGTGCATCCCTGATCAGCGCTTGGCGGGACGCACAGACGGATGCAATACAAAAAGCGTCGGGGATACGAGAAAAAAAAAGTCCCACCGAAAACGGATCACGGATGCAGATATGTTATCTGCATCCTTGATCAGCGCTCGGCGGGACACACGGATGGATGAGGTGTAAAAATGGACAGAGGATACAGAAAGAAAAAAAAAAAAGTTATACTCACAGTACCCAAAGGATTAGCAGGAGTATCACTGACCAGAAGAACTGCAGGAGGAACAGAAGGCAAGCGAGATGGACGGCTTTACAGGAGCAGCAGGCAGGACGTTGGACAGCTCTGCAGAATACCCAGGAAGGACCCAGCGATGGAGGCAGATGTGATTGGGCCAGTGAAGACCTCGGACGACCTGGTGAAGGCAGGTAAGACAACGTTGGGGGAGAGCAGAGGGGGAGGGGGGGGAGAGCAGAGGGGGATACCGGAGAAGGAGCTGCAGAAGCAGAATAGAGATAATGGGGGAGGCAGTCAGATCGTGGGGGGAGCAGATTGGGATGTCGGGGGGGGCATTTTGGGGCGTGGGGGGGCAGATCGCAGGGGGGCACGGGTAGGGGCCACCACAGGAGCGCACAGGGGCATCGTGGGAGCGCGCACGGGCTGCAAGGTGAGCACAGTACTGACGTGCAGCAGGAGCGGTGACCTCAGCGGCGGCAGCAGCAGCGATAGCGTGGTACCACAAGTACCAGCAAGTGCACGCTGCAGACATGTTGGGGGAGGCTCCCCAGACCAGCACAGGCCTGGGGAGGGCGGCCACCTGCAGATCAGACCGCCCCATTGCACACTGATTGGAGCGATTGCGCGTCATAGCACGATCGCTCCAATCAGTGCTGCAGGGGCTGGTGGCGACATGTTAGAGCTCCGGCTATGATGTGGTGAAGCTGATTCAGCCCCTCATAGCCAGATCTCACAGTATCACACTAATTCAGGCATTATTTTTGCCGAAATTAGTGCGAACAATGTGGTTGGCAGTTCAGATTTGAACAGCCAATCACATCGATTGTCGATGGGGGGTGGCGATGCCACCCCCTTTGGGGTCAAGCAAAGGTCCCCTGCTGTAAGAAACAGCAGGGGACATCATTTGAAAGCCGTTGCTATGGCCACGGCAATCAAATGAACTTTAGGCCGTAAAATTACGTCCCTGGTCGTTAAGTCACGTTAAAATAGGACGTCATTTTACTGCCCGCGGTCGTGAAGGGGTAATACAGATGTAAAAATTTATTCAAAAATATTAGCCGAAAGATTAAAAGAAATTCTCCCATCATTGATCCATCAAGACCAATTAGGATTTGTTAAAAATAGACAAGCATCAGACGGTACTAGAAGATTACTAAACATTCTTGAATACGGTAAAAAATCTAGAACACCCACCCTACTTTTATCGCTTGACGCTGAGAAAGCATTTGATAGAGTGGGGTGGGAATTCTTGGAAAACACCCTGAAAAAATTTGGCTTTGACAACACATCCATTAAATCCATCATGGCGCTTTATTCCTGCCCCTCAGTCACAATTAAATCAGACAACCACTCTTCGAAAACTTTTATGATAACGAATGGAACTCATCAGGGATGTCCATTATCACCGCTACTTTTTGCCCTGATTATGGAACCTTTGGCAGAACGTATCAGGTCAAATGAAAAAACTAAAGATATTTCCATAGGCAAAGAAAACTTTAAAATAAGTCTTTTTGCGGACGATGTAATTATGACTTTTAGTGACTCATTAAACTCCATCAATGAGACCAACAAAATTTTAAAAGAATTCTCCATTGTTTCAAACTTTAAAATTAATGAGAAAAAGTCAAAAATGCTAGCTCTTAACCTCATCCCAAGAGCACAAGAAAATCTTAGAAATAATTTTAATTGTGAATGGGTTACAGACGCTATTGAATACTTAAGTATTACTTTCACAAAAGATATTAAAAGCACCTTAATCCTCAACATGAATAAACTCACAACTCAGAATGAAAAAAGACTTTGCAACATACAACAAAACCGAAACGACATGGCTTGGTAGAATATTGGTAGCTAAGATGTTTATTCTACCCAAAATTTTATATACAATTGGATGTCTATCTATCATCATCCCAGACGAATTCCTAGTCAAATTGCAAAAATCAATCAACAAATATGTCTGAAATAATAGCAAAGCAAGGGTGGCCAAAAATACATTATTCAAAAATAAAATTAATGGAGGATACGGCCTTCCTAATATACAAGCATATTATTACTCAAATTTATTAAAACAAACCAACAATTGGTTATTAAAACATGAAAATACTCCAACTTGGGTTAACTTGGAACTAATATTATCAGGAAATAATTCTTTCTGCTCTCCTTTACTGGAACAGTTACTAAACTGTGGAGGAAGAAAATCCAATACCTACGATATCAGCACTATTAATGCTGTATTTAATTCCTGGGAAAAGATTTCAAGAGTCTCCAAAGACAAAATGACTTTTGAAGTCTTTAAAAATACAGAGAGAAAAAATATAGATTTGTCAAACAATATGGAGACAGTAGATAGATGGATCCAGTCAGGGATAAAATACATAAAAAATATATACGATGGTGCAAATTTCACCTCATTCTTACAACTTAAACTACAAAATAATATACCAGATAAAGATCTGTATTTCTTCCTAGAAATAAGGAAAACCATCAGGAAACTTATAGAACCCAAATGTAAAATAAACAAATTAATACTTAAATTGATAAACAACCCAAATAACAAACTAATATAGAGTCATAAGAACATCTACCATGCCTACAATTCTGAACTCACCACAAGAAAAATGATACACATATCCAGTTGGGAAAAGGACTTGAAAGTAGAATTCACCCAAGTCCAATGGGATAAAGCTCTTAAAAACACATACCTTTCCAATATCTGCGCTACATTACATGAAGCTTATTATAAGATTTATACCAGATGGTATTTCACTCCGGACAAAGTAGCTAAAATATTCCCAAGCCAAAAACAAACATGCCGGAGAGGTTGCGATACAAAAGGTGACATTGTTCATATTTTTTGGAGCTGCCCTAGAATCAGAAGCTTATGGCAGAAAGTGTCTAAAATAATAAATCTGATAATACACTCAAAAATAAGTCTAACCCCACAATTAGCTCTCTTAGCGATAGATTCGGATACAATAAACATAAAATACAGGGCCATTGTAATTTATATCCTTCTAGTTACCAAAGTCGAATTGGCGGCACGTTGGAAATCCAATAAAATTCCAAATATTTACGATCTAATAGAAAAAATATCCCTTCATTAGTTCTATGAAGAGAAGCATGCTCTGATTAATAACTCTTGGAACAGATTTAATAAAAAATGGGACCCATGGACTGACTTTATTAACAACAATACATACAATTTTAAACCTAATCTAGTTCTAATTCTGGTATAAACGTAATACATGATACCTATTCAAATAGTTTAATAAGAAAATTGTTTGTCTACATCTATCTCCTGACATATTATTTGAAAATTATACTTTGTAAATACTTAATCCGACTGTATGTCATAGTTTTTACCAATGCTATTTGTTTTGTTTTGTTTCTCCTTTTGTATATGTCTATATTATTTGTTTGATATAGCATGACGTAATGCTATACAGCACATTCTGTTTTATTGTTTTTGTTAGAACTGTTTTATGTATAAACTTTGAAAACCTAATAAAAATTATTGAATCATAAAAGTGTCAGATCCTCAGTGTTGTCCCATGAAAAGATATAATGAAATATTTACAAAAAATGTGAGGGATGTACTCACTCTTGTTGCATGCTGTACATATATACAGCACATATGTGTGTGTGTGTGTGTGTGTGTGTGTGTGTGTATATATATATATATATATTTATATATATTATATACAGTCAGGGCCAGAAATATTTGGACAGTGACACAAGTTTAGTTATTTTAGCTGTTTACAAAAACATGTTCAGAAATACAATCTATATATAATTGCCTAATTCTGTCTGTCTGTCTGTCTGTCTGTCATGCTCCAAAATTGTGTCCTTACGGTGACACAAAGCTGATTGGCCGCTGGGCTCGCCATGGCCCCGCCCCCCCACACGGATTGGCCTCTCGCCCCGGGTCTCTGCAGGCCCCGCCCCCCTCACACAATGCACGCTCGCTCTGGCCCAACTGACACGGAGCTCCGATTCCCAGGTGAGTACACACACACACATCAGATCACACTCACTCTCACACACACCTCACACATCACATCCACACACTCACAACATCCTGGGATATCGCTTGCTTCTACACCGGCTCCGTCACGATCCCAGCAGCGCCAGACATAACCTTGCGATGCTGGGATCTTGACGGAGCCCGTGAACGCTGGTAACCATTATACACATCGGGTAACTAAGGTCCCTTGGTTACCCGATGTGTATCATAGTTACCAGTGTACACCGGCTCCGTCACGATGCCAGCATCGCAAGGACATAACCTTGCGATGCTGGGATCTTGACGGAGCCCGTGAACGCTGGTAACCATTATACACATCGGGTAACTAAGGTCCCTTGGTTACCCGATGTGTATCATAGTTACCAGTGTACACCGGCTCCGTCACGATGCCAGCAGCGCCAGACATAACCTTGCGATACTGGGATCTTGACGGAGCCCGTGAACGCTGGTAACCATTATACACATCGGGTAACTAAGGTCCCTTGGTTACCCGATGTGTATCATAGTTACCAGTGTACACTGGCTCCGTCACGATCCCAGTAGCGCCAGACATAACCTTGCGATGCTGGGATCTTGACGGAGCCCGTGAACGCTGGTAACCATTATACACATCGGGTAACTAAGGTCCCTTAGTTACCCGATGTGTATCATAGTTACCAGCGTACACTGGCTCCCGGTACACATGTGCAGGGAGCCGGCATTATACTCCTCTCCCCCCAGGACTACTCCTCCTATTACAGTCCTCCTATTATACTCCTCTCTGAGTATAATAGGAGAACTATTATAGCATGGGGGATGTAGCACGATGGGGGGTGCGCAGCATGGGGGATGTAGCACGATGGGGTGCGCAGCATGGGGGATGTAGCACGATGGGGAGTGCGCAGCATGGGGGATGTAGCATGATGGGGAGTGCGCAGCATGGGGGATGTAGCACGATGGGGAGTGCGCAGCATGGGGGATGTAGCACGATGGATGCGCAGCATGGGGGATGTAGCACGATGGGGAGTGCGCAGAATGGGGGATGTAGTACGATGGGGGATGTAGCACGATGGGGGATGTAGCACGATAGGGGGTGCGCAGCATGGGGGATGTAGCACGATGGGGAGTGCGCAGCATGGGGGATGTAGCACGATGGGGAGTGCGCAGCATGGGGGATGTAGCACGACGGGGAGTGTGCAGCATGGTGGATGGAGCACGATGGGGGGTGCGCAGCATGGGGGATGTAGCACAATGGGGGGTGCGCAGCATGGGGGATGGAGCATGATGGGGAGTGCGCAGCATGGAGGATGGAGCACGATGGGGAATGCGCAGCATGGAGGATGGAGCACGATGGGGAGTGCGCAGCATGGGGGATGGAGCACGATGGGGGGTGCGCAGCATGGGGGATGGAGCACGATAGGGAATGCGCAGCATAGGGGATGGGGCATGATGGGGGGTGCGCAGCATGGGGGATGGAGCACGATGGGAGGTGCACACCTCCCCCCAACACACACACACACACACACACACAGACAGGGAACCACAAACACTGCCATACACAGACACACACACACAGACAACGCTGCACACACACAACACCCAACACACAAACACCGCGGCATAAATAAATATACGCACATACCGCACAACACACACATTGCACAAAACATACCTCCCCCCAAAACACACCAAACCCACACAAACCGCGCAACACACACACACACAACGCGACAGACACACAGCGCTCCACAAACAACGCAACACACATACAACACCGCTCTCACCCCCCGCCACACCCAGACAACACCCAGAACATGTACAGCGCCCTACACAAACACTTGGTAGCTACACACAACAACATATATATATATATATATATATATCTATATCTATATCTATAACAAAAATCATACATGAACTACATAATACGTAAATTCTAGAATACCCGATGCGTAGAATCGGGCCACCTTCTAGTTATATATATAATATGGGCTGAAAGTGCACACTCCCAGCTGCAATATGAGAGTTTTCGCATCCAAATCGGAGAAAGGGTTTAGGAATCATAGCTCTGTAATGCATAGCCTCCTCTTTTTCAAGGGACCAAAAGTAATTGGACAAGGTACTCTAAGGGCTGCAATTAACTCTGAAGGCGTCTCCCTCGTTAACCTGTAATCAATGAAGTAGTTAAAAGGTCTGGGGTTGATTACAGGTGTGTGGTTTTGCATTTTGAAGCTGTTGCTGTGACCAGACAACATGCGGTCTAAGGAACTCTCAATTGAGGTGAAGCAGAACATCCTGAGGCTGAAAAAAAAGAAAAAATCCATCAGAGAGATAGCAGACATGCTTGGAGTAGCAAAATCAACAGTCGGGTACATTCTGAGAAAAAAGGAATTGACTGGTGAGCTTGGGAACTCAAAAAGGCCTGGGCGTCCACGGATGACAACAGTGGTGGATGATCGCCGCATACTTTCTTTGGTGAAGAAGAACCCGTTCACAACATCAACTGAAGTCCAGAACACTCTCAGTGAAGTAGGTGTATCTGTCTCTAAGTCAACAGTAAAGAGAACACTCCATGAAAGTAAATACAAAGGGTTCACATCTAGATGCAAACCATTCATCAATTCCAAAAATAGACAGGCCAGAGTTAAATTTGCTGAAAAACACCTCATGAAGCCAGCTCAGTTCTGGAAAAGTATTCTATGGACAGATGAGACAAAGATCAACCTGTACCAGAATGATGGGAAGAAAAAAGTTTGGAGAAGAAAGGGAACGTCACATGATCCAAGGCACACCACATCCTCTGTAAAACATGGTGGAGGCAACGTGATGGCATGGGCATGCATGGCTTTCAATGGCACTGGGTCACTTGTGTTTATTGATGACATAACAGCAGACAAGAGTAGCCGGATGAATTCTGAAGTGTACCGGGATATACTTTCAGCCCAGATTCAGCCAAATGCCGCAAAGTTGATCGGACGGCGCTTCATAGTACAGATGGACAATGACCCCAAGCATACAGCCAAAGCTACCCAGGAGTTCATGAGTGCAAAAAAGTGGAACATTCTGCAATGGCCAAGTCAATCACCAGATCTTAACCCAATTGAGCATGCATTTCACTTGCTCAAATCCAGACTTAAGACGGAAAGACCCACAAACAAGCAAGACCTGAAGACTGCGGCTGTAAAGGCCTGGCAAAGCATTAAGAAGGAGGAAACCCAGCGTTGGTGATGTCCATGGGTTCCAGACTTAAGGCAGTGATTGCCTCCAAAGGATTCGCAACAAAATATTGAAAATAAAAATATTTTGTTTGGGTTTGGCTTATTTGTCCAATTACTTTTGACCTCCTAAAATGTGGAGTGTTTGTAAAGAAATGTGTACAATTCCTACAATTTCTATCAGATATTTTTGTTCAAACCTTCAAATTAAACGTTACAATCTGCACTTGAATTCTGTTGTAGAGGTTTCATTTCAAATCCAATGTGGTGGCATGCAGAGCCCAACTCACGAAAATTGTGTCACTGTCCAAATATTTCTGGACATAACTGTATATATATATATATATATATATATATATATATATATATATATATATATATAATGTGGCACTGGGTGCCTTGACTGTGTGACTTGGGCTGTTGTCTTCAGTCAGGTCTAAGGTGGGAAAGGTCCTAAAGTCCAGTCCTCAATCAGTTGATTTGACTCAGCCCAGTTGTTTGTTTCTGGGCCTCGTACTGGGTCTGAGTACCCCTCCTGGTGCTCCGGTTTCCAATCTGTTCCCCGGTTCGGTACCGGCGGGCCACCGCCCATCCCCGGTCCCTATGGTTCCACCGGCTGTAATTCCAGCTCCTGCAGGCGGCCTTGCCAGAGGTGACTGGCCTCCAACCCATATACAAATAGAGAACCCCGGCACACAGTATGGAAGGAGGATAACAGTCAATGGTTTTTGTTGTATGTTCTAGTTTTATTCAAAAAATGTTTTCACAACGATAGGAAGTTGTAATACAGTCTTTTCATGACAACAAGGAGTTGCATTAAAGTCCGACGTTTCGGCTCTTAATCGAGCCTTCACCAGGGACATAAAGGTACCGTACTGATGTTGTACAGAATGGGTCCTATGTACAACACTAGGAGATAAGAAACTGAAGAATTCAAGAGATCAAGGGTCTTCGTGGCTCCAAGAAAAAAAGAGATTATAGTAGCTGGATGTAGGTAAGTACAAAACGTGGCGGTGAAACTCAACTTATTATATGAGTAGGCAGTGGCTCATATATGGTAGAGGTATAAAGTGTGCTTGGGGCACTTATGTGTTGCCGCGCTGTATGACAAGAGGTTGCTTCAGGGTTAAAGCATGGGTCTGCATTCCATGACCAGGCAGTGGGTTGACTGCCCAATAGATTATAAGAAAGAGGGGGCTACAATGGCAGTGAAACGGTTAATGACCGAGGAAAAGCCCAATGCCCGGTGAAACTCAACTTATTATATGAGTAGGCAGTGGCTCATATATGGTAGAGGTATAAAGTGTGCTCCCACAAAGCGAACCACAGGCGTTTCTAGGGCAGTGGGCTTTTCCTCGGTCATTAACCGTTTCACTGCCATTGTAGCCCCCTCTTTCTTATAATCTACTGGGCAGTCAACTCACTGCCTGGTCATGGAATGCAGACCCATGCTTTAACCCTGAAGCAACCTCTTGTCATACAGCGCGGCAACACATAAGTGCCCCAAGCACACTTTATACCTCTACCATATATGAGCCACTGCCTACTCATATAATAAGTTGAGTTTCACCGGGCATTGGGCTTTTAACCCTGGCAGTGAAACGGTTAATGACCGAGGAAAAGCCCACTGCCCTAAAAACGCCTGTGGTTCGCTTTGTGGGAGCACACTTTATACCTCTACCATATATGAGCCACTGCCTACTCATATAATAAGTTGAGTTTCACCGGGCATTGGGCTTTTCCTCGGTCATTAACCGTTTCACTGCCATTGTAGCCCCCTCTTTCTTATAATCTATTGGGCAGTCAACCCACTGCCTGGTCATGGAATGCAGACCCATGCTTTAACCCTGAAGCAACCTCTTGTCATACAGCGCGGCAACACATAAGTGCCCCAAGCACACTTTATACCTCTACCATATATGAGCCACTGCCTACTCATATAATAAGTTGAGTTTCACCGCCACGTTTTGTACTTACCTACATCCAGCTACTATAATCTCTTTTTTTCTTGGAGCCACGAAGACCCTTGATCTCTTGAATTCTTCAGTTTCTTATCTCCTAGTGTTGTACATAGGACCCATTCTGTACAACATCAGTACGGTACCTTTATGTCCCTGGTGAAGGCTCGATTACGAGCCGAAACGTCGGACTTTAATGCAACTCCTTGTCATGAAAAGACTGTATTACAACTTCCTATCGTTGTGAAAACATTTTTTGAATAAAACTAGAACATACAACAAAAACTATTGACTGTTATCCTCCTTCCATACTGTGTGCCGGGGTTCTTTATTTGTATATGGACTATTTTTTCTCCCGAGCACCAGGTCCAAAGTAGTGAGCCCAGCTTATCCTTTACTATTGGCCTCCAACCCAGACACCTGTTGTAGACTATGGCAGACCTGGACGCAGGTCTGCCCTTGAACTTCACTCCACTCCACTCCACTGTCAAAGCTAATCTAGTGTTTTTCCCGCCTTAAGGCCTGTGAACTCCTTGGTGGGCGGAGCCAATCGCCTGGCTCTGCCCCCCTGGTGTGAACATCAAACCCGAAGGGTTTTGTAGTTTGGCTGCTGTCACCTTATTAAGGGGGGGGGTTTGTGTAAGGGCCTACCTGTGACAGCCTGGCTAGTCCAGGGCGTCACATTCCCCCTTAGTTTAATGCAGACCGTCCGCGGGCTGCCCGTCCACCATCGGTTTATTTTGTTGCTCTATAACTGGAAAAGAATAAAACAGGTTACAAGTATAATAAACTTTGTACAATTCAGGCATATTTAGGACTCTTCCCTTTACAGGAGGCAAATTCTTAAACGTTGCAAAATCAAACATTTTTATTAATATGGGAACGGAACCGGGTCCTTCAGTTACCCACCCAAACAAACCTAGCCTTGATGCTGCCCCTAAGAAACGGGCAGCACCCCTTTTCCCCAGTCCAGGAACGGGCCCAAGTGTTGCTTTACAGGACGGGTGCAGGGTTCCACACCTGTTTGTCTCTCAGGGGCCCCACATCCAGGGGACCCCTGACTCGGAGGATCGCCACCGGTTGCGGTGGTGACGGGGCCTTGGCCATCACTTTCCCGCAGGCCCATCCCTCCAGTCTGCCTCTCCGGAGGTCGTGAAACAGGACAGGCCGGGATTATTTACGAACCCAATAGTTTTTGGGTGGCCTGCAAGTTCTCGGCCTTGTCTGTATCAAAATGGGGCAGAACAAAGTCCCAACGGGGATGGGCAGTATAGTCCCAATGGGGACTTTTCAACTTGGCAGCCGGGATCTGCTGCCTTTAACTTTCATGTTAATCAGGTGAAAGTCTCATATGATTGGTGCACACTCATTCAGCTATTAACACAATCAACATATTACGTCCCCCCTAGATGGCAGTGTCCCTGTACCTAAGTGGGGGCCTACCTAGGTTGGGGCGTGTGGACCTCCTGGTCCCAGTGTTGTCAGGGGGGGCAGTGGGACAGAGGGGACGACCGGTCCCTCTTCCCGTATGTCAGGTATAGCGGGTAGAGACCTACGGGGGCGTGGTATAGGTGCATCCCTGGGCGCTTGTTCAGGCGGCTCGCTGGCGGGCGTCTCCGTCTATTTCTTCCACGGGTTGTGGGAACATTATTACGGGAACAATTACCACGCCATTCTGCATAGGCCAGTCTGCTGGGAAGTCACCCATCACGGTATGAATCAACTCTTTCTTCTTTTCCCCGCTCGGCACGGGAACTGGAGCCTCATGTACCAGTCTCAAGGGATCCGGGCATCTCTCAGGTGGTCCCTGTAAACGGTAGCCGTGGTCTTCCCCTGGTCGCGACTGATCAGATAGGTCTTCTCGTTCTCCCATCCAGAAGGCTGTATGACATATGGGGTCCTCTTCCATTGATCGTCGAGCTTATGCGTCCTTCTCTTGCGCTTCAGTACCACATCTCCGGGTTCAAAGGGGGCAGCCGGAGCCCGCTTGTTAAAGCGTTGCTCCTGCTTTTCTCGGCTCTGGCGCAGATTCCTCTCCACATATTCCTGGATCCGTCGGTACTGCGTCTGTTGCTTGGTATCCCAGTTAACGGTGGAGGGAAGCGCTTTGGGTGCCTCTATGTCCATTTACAGGTCCACTGGCAGCCGTCCCGGTCGGGCTCTCATCAGGTACGCGGGGTGCACTTGGTGGAACTGCAGGGGATATTGTTGTACATGTCCACCAGATCAGGCAGCTTCTCCGGCCACAGATTCCTTTCCTCCAACGGTAGTGTCTTGAGAAGGTTCAGGACCAGGTGGTCCATTTTCTCGCACATCCCATTAGTTTGGGCGTGGTACGGTGTGGTCCGGATCTTCTTCCACCCGTACAAGTGGCAAAACTCCTGGAACACTTCTGCTTCGAAGGCCGAGCCCTGATCCATGAGCACCTTTTCCGGGTAGCCATGCGGTCGGCAAAAGTAGGCCTGGAAGGCTCTAGCTGCAGTATGGCCCATCAAGTTCTTTAACGGAGAGGACCACCATGAACCTTGAGTAGTGGTCCACAATGGTCAGGGCATAAGTATACCCGCTTCGGCTGGGTGTGAGCTTGACGTGGTCCAGGGCAACCAACTCCAGCGGCTGGTGAGTGATGATCAGCCGCAGAGGGGCCTTCTAGTTGGCCTCGTCCCGCCTTCTCAGTGTACAGGGGCCACATTCTCGACACCAGGCCTTCACAGACTCTCGCATCCCACTCCAGTAAAACTGCTCCCTCAGCAACATTTCCAGCTTTTTCCAACCGAAGTGCCCTGTACCATCATGGTAGGCCTGCAGGACCCTGGGCACGCTGGCCTGGGGGACCACCAGCTGGCGAACCTTCTCATGGGTCTGCGGGTTGATCAGCTCCCTATACAGCTTCCCTTGATCTAAGTACAGCCGGTCTCTCTCCTTCCACAACCGCTGAGCTTCTGAGGGGCTGTGGGGTCCATCCTGGAAGAGCCCTGCATAATCATGATTTTGACCAGTTGAACTGCAGGTTCTTGGTCCTGAGCTTCTTGCCACCCTTGGCTGGGCAGCAGATCAAGGTTCACTTGCTGTTGGTTAATGCAGGGCTTCTCATCCCGTGGCCGATGGAATGTGGGTAGCTCAATTTCCTCAAGGTCGTCGTCCTCCACCCCTTCATTGGGTAGGTGCAGCATCCGGGACAGCGCATCCGCATTGGTGTTCTTACGGCCGGCCCTGTACTTGATGGTGAAATTGTAATTGGACAGTCGAGCCATCCACCACTGCTCCAGGGCACCCAGCTTGGCTGTATCCAGATGTGTCAATGGATTGTTGTCCGTGTAGGCAGTGAACATCGCCGCCGCGAGGTAATGCTTGAACCTTTCGGTTATTGCTCACACGAGGGCTAAGAACTCAAGCTTGAAGGAGCTGTAATTTTTGGGGTTCCTTTCCGTTGGCCGGAGCTTTCTGATAGCGTAGGCGATCACTTTCTCCTTCCCGTCCTGTACCTGGGACAGAACTGCACCCAGGCCCACATTGCTGGCATCGGTGTAGAGGACGAACGGTAGGCCGTAATCGGGGTAGGCCAAGATTTCTTCCCCTGTCAGGGCTGACTTCAACTAGTGAAAAGACTCCTCGTGCTTCTCTCCCCAGACAAACGGGGGCCCAGGGGCTCTCCCGTTCTAGGTCTGCCCCACGAGGAGGTCTTGCATGGGCGCAGCCATCTTTGTGTACCCCTTGATGAAACGGCGGTAGTAGCCCACCAGGCCCAGGAACTGCCTCACCTCCCTCATCGTGGTCGGTCGTAGCCAGCTCTGGATAGCAGCAACCTTTTCAGGATCCGGGGCTACACCTTCTGCGCTCACTACATGTCCGAGGTACTGCACCTTGGGTTTCAGCAGATGGCACTTGGAGGGCTTCAGCTTCATCCCATACTTGGAGAGGACCGCGAACACTTCTGCCAGGTGCTCCAGGTGGGCCTCGTACATCTTGGAATACACGATCATGTCATCCAAATACAATAGCACAGTCTCGAAGTTGAGATGCCCCAAGCAGCATTCCATGAGCCGTTAGAAGGTCCCGGGGGCATTGCACAGCCCGAACGGCATACTGTTGAACTCGCAGAGACCCATAGGGGTAGCAAATGCGGTCTTCTCGCGATCTTCTTGTGCAACCGCCACCTGCCAGTATCCACTGGTAAGGTCAAGGGTAGAGAAATAATTAGCAGTTTTTAATGCAGCCAGCGACTCTTCAATGTGGGGGAGAGGGTAGGCATCTGTTTGCGTTATCTGATTGATAATCCACACACATTCTCATAGTGCCATCCTTCTTCTTTACCAGCACTAATGGAGCTGCCCAGGGATTACAACTATCCCGGATGACCCCTGCCTCCTTCATGTTCCTCAACATGTCTTTGACGCATTGATAGTGTGCTGGTGGGATCGGTCTATACCTTTCTTTAATGGGTGGATGTGTGCCTGTTGGGATATGATGTTGAACACCCTTAATACTCCCGAAGTCTAGCGGGTGCTGGCTGAAAACCTGCCCATACTCCTGTACCACCCTGTATACCCCGTCTTTGTGGTGTATCGGGGTAGACTCAGTGCCGACATGTAACTCCCGCCACCTCTTCTCTATCTGCATGGATGGGGTGTCACTGCTCATGTTGGGTGCAGGGGTAGTGGGGATGGTTTCATGTATGCAGTGGGTGTCTATGGTGAACAGCTTAGCTATGGTGGCGTAGCGGGGGAGCCTAACCTCTTCCTCCCCGCAATTCAGCACTCTCACAGGCACTCTCCCCTTCTTGACGTCAATCACCCCCCTGGCTGCCATTACCGTGGGCCAGTGCTCTGAAGGCGAGGGTTCCACCAACGCCAGGTAATCCCGTCCCTGGGGGCCTACTGCTGCCCTGCACAAAATCATCATCTCGCTCCTTGGCCGGACCAACAAAGGGGTTGCGTCCATCACCCGCACTCCACCAATCTCTCCACCCATCAGGTTCACTTGCTGCCAATGCAGGATGGCCCGGATCTCACGCTGGAGTGCCCTCTGCCGACCCCCTCCTGCAGTGGCAGACAGCTGCTGCAACAGGCTCAACACTTCTCCCATACAGTGCTCAATCATGTTGGTCCCTAGGACCACTTTCGGGTTACGGTCACTGTACTCATTCAGCACCACAATCATCCCTTGGCGTTTCAGCTGGGTCCGTCCCACAGTCAGGGTCACCTCCTTGAATCCCACCTGAGTCATAGGGAGCCCATTGGCCGCAATAATAGTCATGCTATCATCGAGAGGGGCAAGTTCACTATCGGCCCAGTATCGCTGGTACAATGAATAAGGCATAGTCGTTACGTGCGATCCAATGTCCAACAGGGCCATGATCGGGACGCCATCCACTGCCAGGTAGATGATGGGGCGACCTCCAACGTACCGGTCTCGCCAATCAGTTGGGCCATGAGGGTCTACTCCTGAGGATTGGCCCTTGGCCTCAGGGGTTGCTCGTTTAACGGGCATCGCCTAGAGTAATGGCCAGGCTTGTTGCACCTGTAGCAAACAGGCGGCCCGTACCGTGGGTCGTTGTTCTTCCTCCGCTGCATCCAAGGGGCGTCCTCCGGGCTGTCGGTGAACTGGATCTTCTCCTGGGGCTTGGCTCTCGTCGGTAGCTGGAGTGCGGCGAGGATCCGGGTGAGGTCTTCATTCATTCGTTGGACCTGTGAGGCCAGCTCTTCCATCGTCCCGACGGGTGTAGCAGGGGCCGGTAGAGCCAAGTGTGGAGGCGCTATCGAGACGGGAGCGGTCTCGACAGGCCAAGGAGTCGCATCAGGAACGCCGGTGGTTGGTATTTGCAGGGCCTTGATGGCCCGCTCCTCTAGTACTGCAAAGCCTAGGTCGGCGTGCTCTAAATTCAGCTGTTTGCGGTCTTCAGCGGACCCCAGTCCCTATAGGAACTGCTCCACTAGCATCTTGTAACTATTGGCCTCACTGATGGTGTCCACCCGCCTCAGTGTCCGGAGAGCTGTCTGCAGGTGCAAGGCATAGTCTCTTATACTGTCCGCGGGTCCCTGCAACATTGGTAGAACTGCATCCGCAACTCAGCCTCAGTGCGGGTTTCGAAGGCGGTCTGGAGTTTCTCAAAGATGGTGGTCACCGAGGCTCAATCCGCGTCTGCCAAGGTTTCCGTCTCCTGCTCGGCCGCGCCGGTCAGCTGCCCTAGCACTACCGTCGCACGCTGTCTGCCGGTCATGGCATACAAGTCAAGGATCGTGCTAATCTTTTTCCGAAACACCTGCAAGGCATCAGGCTTCCCATCATACTGGGGTAGCCAGGTAGCACCAGGCACGTAGGGCAAGGAGATCGGCATTACCTGAGCGACCGCCGGACCCGCGGCCTCCCCCACTCCTGCAACCAGAGCGATGGCCGCTACGTTCCCGTCTTTGGGCGCCACCACTCCCGCAGCTGGCGCCCCTCCGCCATCCCCGTTAGGCATGGACATCTTCTCTCTGTCCCCTCTTGGTCTTTTCAGGGCACTCTGCTTGCTTTCTGCACCGCTCTGCTCTCCGGGGGTGGGGCTTCACTTTTGCGCCTTTTTGCTTGGAGAAGACGGCTTGGGCAGGAAACTTCGCTCCTCTGGATAGTGACAAGATGGCGGATTCTGCAATTTTTTAATGGGGACTCCGCTGATGATAATTTCAAGGTGCACTTCCACAGGTACAGTGCCTACAAGTAGTATTCAACCCCTGCAGATTTAGCAGGTTTATACATTCGGAATTAACTTGGCATTGTGACATTTGGACTGTAGATCAGCCTGGAAGTGTGAAATGCACTGCAGCAAAAAAGAATGTTATTTCTTTTTTTTTTTTTTTTTTTAAATTGTGAAAAGTTTATTCAGAGTGTCATTTATTATTCAACCCCTCAATCCACCAGAATTCTGTTTGGTTCCCCTAAAGTATTAAGAAGTATTTCATGCACAAAGAACAATGAGCTTCACATGTTTGGATTAATTATCTCTTTTTCCAGCCTTTTCTGACTAATTAAGACCCTCCCCAAACTTGTGAACAGCACTCATACTTGGTCAACATGGGAAAGACAAAGGAGCATTCCAAGGCCATCAGAGACAAGATCGTGGAGGGTCACAAGGCTGGCAAGGGGTACAAAACCCTTTCCAAGGAGTTGGGCCTACCTGTCTCCACTGCTGGGAGCATCATCCGGAAGTGGAAGGCTTATGGAACTACTGTTAGCCTTCCACGGCCTGGACAGCCTTTGAAAGTTTCCACCCGTGCCGAGGCCAGGCTTGTCCGAAGAGTCAAGGCTAACCCAAGGACAACAAGGAAGGAGCTCCGGGAAGATCTCATGGCAGTGGGGACATTGGTTTCAGTCAATACCATAAGTAACGTACTCCACCGCAATGGTCTCCGTTCCAGACGAGCCCGTAAGGTACCTTTACTTTCAAAGCGTCATGTCAGGGCTCGTCTACAGTTTGCTCATGATCACTTGGAGGACTCTGAGACAGACTGGTTCAAGGTTCTCTGGTCTGATGAGACCAAGATCGAGATCTTTGGTGCCAACCACACACGTGACGTTTGGAGACTGGATGGCACTGCATACGACCCCAAGAATACCATCCCTACAGTCAAGCATGGTGGTGGCAGCATCATTCTGTGGGGCTGTTTCTCAGCCAAGGGGCCTGGCTATCTGGTCCGCATCCATGGGAAGATGGATAGCACGGCCTACCTGGAGATTTTGGCCAAGAACCTCCGCTCCTCCATCAAGGATCTTAAGATGGGTCGTCATTTCATCTTCCAACAAGACAACGACCCAAAGCACACAGCGAAGAAAACCAAGGCCTGGTTCAAGAGGGAAAAAATCAAGGTGTTGCAGTGGCCTAGTCAGTCTCCTGACCTTAACCCAATTGAAAACTTGTGGAAGGAGCTCAAGATTAAAGTCCACATGAGACACCCAAAGAACCTAGATAACTTGGAGAAGATCTGCATGGAGGAGTGGGCCAAGATAACTCCAGAGACCTGTGCCGGCCTGATCAGGTCTTATAAAAGACGATTATTAGCTGTAATTGCAAACAAGGGTTATTCCACAAATTATTAAACCTAGGGGTTGAATAATAATTGACCCACACTTTTATGTTGAAAATTTATTAAAATTTAACTGAGCAACATAACTTGTTGGTTTGTAAGATTTATGCATCTGTTCATAAATCCTGCTCTTGTTTGAAGTTTGCAGGCTCTAACTTATTTGCATCTTATCAAACCTGCTAAATCTGCAGGGGGTTGAATACTACTTGTAGGCACTGTAAGTGGATGGGTTCAATCCTGTTCTTCATGCCAGAAGAGTCAATGTGTACCGCCCCGGGGCTCGGTCGGCTGCCGAGCTGCTCGGATCCGTGCTTGTCGTGGGTGGCTCGAGCTCCTCACGGACCCGGGGGTCACGTTGCTCTGAAAGGGAGTTGGCGCTACACGTAGGGACTTTGGTGGGGAGGTCCACGGCCGGGGCCGCGATTGTTTGTAGGGGATTTGAGTTTGTGACGCCACCCACAGGTTGTGGTGAATGGATGGACACCACCGCTGCCGTTGACTAGGCTCCCGAGGACGGTGTTGCGCAGCTTGGTGTTCACCCCTCCGTGGGTAGGGGGAATGATGGTCCCGGGGGCCCGAGGGAGGTGCTGAGGCGGGCAATTGGATGCGTGCTGGCGTGTCGGTGCGCCGCGGTGCGCTGCCCGAAGGCACTGTTGTACTCACTATTACAGACGCTGGAGTAAACCAAACAAGATGGTGCCCGCAGCCGGCTGCGCTTTTCCCCTTTTCAGGTTAGTAATTTCCGCCTTTCTCCTGCACCTCACTTGTGTAGAAATGACGACTCCTATGCCTGAGCAACGGTAGTCCCCTCCCCAGCCTGGTATGTGCCGGGAGAGCTCTCTTTGCCCGCAGACGCTGGCCCGTCGGGTCTCTATGCCTGGGCGGTGGCTTTACCCTAATGGTTGGGCTGTTGTCTTCAGTCGGGTCTTAGGTGGGAAAGGTGCTAAAGTCCAGTCCTCAATCAGTTTATTTGACTCAGCCCAGTTGTTTCTGGGCCTCGTACTGTGTCTGAGTACCCGTCCTGGTGCTCTGGTTTCCAATCGGTTTCCCTGTTCGGTACCGGCGGGCCACCGTCCGTCCCTGGTCCCTACGGTTCCACCGGCTGTAATCCCAGCTCCTGCAGGCGGCTACTACCGTCTGCCTCCTTGGCAGAGGTGACTGGGCTCCAACCCAGACACTTGTTGTAGACTATGGCAGATCTGGACGCAGGTCTGCCCTTGAACGTCACTCCACTCCACTCCACTGTCAAAGCTAATCTAGTGTTTTTCCCGCCTCAGGGCCTGTGAACTCCTTGGTGGGCGAAGCCAACCACCTGGCTCTGCCCCCTGGTGTGAACATCAAACCCGGAGGGAGGTGACAAGGGTTTTGTAGTTTGGCTGCTGTCACATTATTAAGGGGGGGTGTTTGTGTAAAGGCCTACCTGTGACAACCTGGCTATTCCAGGGCGTCACACATACCTGCCATTGAGGTTGAGTGCATTACTTATTGTTGACTTTAAAACAATTGTACTTGCTGATTACAGGTCTTTCTGTAACTTTCCAAAGGTGGTCCCTGGCTCTTGGACAACTCCTTTGATAATTCTTTTCACTCCTCTTTCCAAATTCTTGCGGTGAGCAACTGGTCATGGCTGGATTATAGTTAAATAATGTTTATGGCTACAACAGTGCTCCCCAGAACTTGAACTTTCAGTAGTTTAGAAATTCTTCTGTAACCAATGCCATCAGTATATTTTTTAACAACATGGTTGAGAAGGCCTTCAGACAGTTCAGTGGGTTTACCCATCATAAAACATTTTTTGTGTGGCACCTTGGTAATGAGACACTTTTTTATAGGTCATCAGTTGAACCAGATGAGATTATTTTTCACTAAGTGGCAGGATTGCTTTCTCATTGCTGATAGATTTCAGCTGCATTCATGATGACTCTCTATGGCTTTATGCACCTCTCTTTCTTCATGTGTTAATTACTTTTTTCCTGTGTCATTTCTCATTATTACATGTAACTTAATTATTAAGGATGATCGAATACCCTATTATTCGATTGGATGAATATCCAACGAATACCTCGCCGCTATTCGAGTATTCGCGAATATTAGACACCAATGTAAATCTATGGGAAACCAGAATAATTTTACGTCGGACCTGTCGGTAACCTGTGGTGACTGACGAAAATGTTGAAATGGATGGGAAAAGGCTGAAACAGTATGGGCACAGCCTGTAGAAGGTGCCTCACTGCATTTCTGGTGTCTTTGAATAACGTGCTCAGAGCAGCACGCGGCATTTACGTAGTCGCCAGAACAGCTCTCAAACCAAAGTAAAAGAGGGGAAATTGCTAAGAAACAGTTCCTAGTGCCTAATCACTGTAATAAAAAGTCAAATCAAGCCCCGACCTCCCAAAAAAAAAAACACTTAAGCATATGTTCACACGTTTCGTTTTTTACATTTTTCCTTCTTTTTTGATTAGAAAGGGCTGTTACTTATACATTATATTGGTGTCTGACTCACCTCCTTTATTGGGACATTTTTGACAGCACTTTAAAAGATCAGCTACAATGTGCCTGTTGGGATGTTGACCTTGCCCTCCTCCTCCTCCACCACCAGTACCACCGGCTCCAGTGGTCCTCTACTCAAAAGTAGGAAGGGCCACTGGCTATCCTCAAATCTCAGACTTCTTAGGACTCTAAGGTGGGCCCTGTAACATACATTGAGGAGGGATGGCAGTTATTTGTAGATTTCTGCGCCCCCTATATCATTAGTGTGAAAGTTGGAATACGTACTCTATAACACTTTACAGTGCTATTGCCAATGTGACCATTTAGGTGTTGGACTTGCCCTCCTCCTCCTCCTCCTCCACCAACACCACCGAGTCCAGTGGCCCTCTATTCAAATTCTATTCAAATGATTCAGAAATGTATGTTTTATGGACAAATGAACGCCACGCTGCAACATCGAAGCTGATGTCGTTGATGATGATTGCATGTGACCAAAAGCAAGTTGGGAGCAGGAGGCATCATCGCCTGCTTCCTAGACCGCAGTTTGAGTTTTGAGTCTGGAAATCATGTTTTTCACCTAGAGCTGTCAACCACCTAGTGGTGTGCTTGGCTAACATATGGTTTCTCATGCTGGAGGTGCCCAAGCTGGAAGTATTTCTGCCTCTGCTAAGTTTGGTCTGACAGATTTGACAAATGGCAACCGTTTGGTCCGAAGAACTCTTGGGAAAAAACTCCCACAAAATCGCACTATGGACCCTTGGACTCTGAGATGCCAAAGGTGGCACGGATCCTTGGACTCTGAGATGCCACAGGTGGTGGTGTCATGTGCACAGTTGATTGACTTCTGGCAGTGGTCGAAACACTATGTCTTACAGCCTTTTTGCGGACTATGGGCACATGCTCCTCTGCACTGCTGCTCTCGCAATCCATGCCACCCATCCATGTTGGATCAGTCACCTCATCATCTACCTGGTCGTCTTCAAATTCTTGAAGGTCAACGTCTTCGGGAATGGAGGTTTCAGGCTGACCTGAGGGCAACTGTGTCTCATCATCCTCCAACACTTCCACCTGATTGCCCAGCATGTCACGGCACGCAACATGGCTTTCTTCTGGCCTTGGGTGCTCAAAGATCTGTGCATCACTGCACACCCTGGCCTCACCTGCGTTGGTGGTGTTGTGCGGTGAGAGGCAAGAAAGGTCAAAGGGTCCCATAAACAGTTCCTCAGAGCAACCTGCTTTAGTGTCATATGTTTCCTTAGAATACTGATATTGTGAGAAAGGAGGACCAGGCTGAGGATTCGATGGGCCAGCCTCTGGACTACTCAAGTCTGTCTCTGTGGACTCTTGGGAGAATAAACTGTGGAAGAAACAAGTGCAGAAATAGGGTCTTATCTGATGGATGAGGGAATACACATGTAAAGACAGGCACTCACCTGTTTCAGTTGTGACAGGCACAACTCCTATGCAAGCATATAGGCAGATTATGCAGCAGTGGTCAGCAGCAGCCCCGATGCAGAAATAGTAGATAACAGGATGGCTGAGAGAGAACCGGGTTAAATGCTGCGCTAGAAAACCACAATTCCGATGGATAAAGTGAAATCCTTTCCTTTATTGGCACAAGTCTACGCGTTTCGAAGGCATACCGCCTTCTTCATCAGGACAAAACAGTACAAGAAAAGAACAGCAGTTCAACAACAGTTGCTGTTCTTTTCTTGTACTGTTTTGTCCTGATGAAGAAGGCGGTATGCCTTCGAAACGCGTAGACTTGTGCCAATAAAGGAAAGGATTTCACTTTATCCATCGGAATTGTGGTTTTCTAGCGCAGCATTTAACCCGGTTCTCTCTCAGCCATCCTGTTATCTGTGGACTCTTGGGATTTGCTACTCGACAAGTAACTGGAGGCATTTTTTACTAGCCAACTCGTTACCTGTTCGCACTGTTCAGGGCGCAAGAGTGCTTTTCCACGTGGACAAGAAAATTGGGATAGGAAGGCAGAGGTAGATAAAGCAGGAACCTTTTTCTTTGGCTCGATCACACTGCTTGGGTGACCACCACTGTCACTACCACCTTGTCCTTGGCCCTGACCCCCTCTTTTACCAATTTTTTTGGTTTGATTATTTGAAGGTTAATGCTGTAACATGACCTTTCTACAGGCAGTGGAACAACACTGATGCTGCGTTGTTAAACTTGTGTTAATAGTTTCCCATGATAGCTGTTTCTGTAAGTCTAAAAACTGCAAGGTACCTTTATTGGACAAACTACCATTTAGAAGAGTCGACAAAGATGTTGTGAATATCTTTCAGCCCCAAAATAAACAGGGTTTGACAACACTTTTATTTTAGTATTTGTTTCTGGCACTCAGACTGTGTTTAATATGAGCAAGCCACTATCTAAGTTCTGTAAGATATGAAGCCCCCAAAATTATGCTAGGTTGCTGATAGGAAGGTTCTGGCCTTCAGGCAGAAATAGTGTCACTGACACCGAGTATTAATAAAAATTTGGTAACACTGAGACTGTGTGTTAGTTGCAGCAGGCCACTATCTAAGTTTTGTAAGATATGAAGCCACCACCAGGATGCTATATATCATGGTATTTGATATAAGGAGGAGAAAGGAAGAACGAAAACCAAAAAATTGTAGTGAAATATGTTTAGATTTTGTTAATAAATATTTGTATATTTTTTATTATTTAAATATACAAAAAGTGAAACATTACAAAAGTAGATCAGGTACAAAGACAATGACAGCCAAGTTGCATAATAACCTGCACAGATTTAGATAGGAAAAAAGGAATAAAGCCCCCCTCCCAGGCAGTGTGACCACACAAAGAGGATTATGTGAATATAATCCTATATATTACAAGAGGGAAGGCCAGAACAGATTATCAGGCATATAGGGTCAAAAACATGATCTCTCAAAGAAGCAACATTATGGTATTTGGCTTCAGGCAGAACTACAGGCTATGACAGCAATTTAATTTTTTTTTTTACATATATATATTTTTTTCTTTTAAACTTACACTATTTTTTTTAGCAGTAGGGTACTATGGAGTTTATGTACGCTATGAAGCTAGCACAAGGACGCAACTGAGCTGATATAAATTGAGATGGTGGCCGACAGGTACTACACTACACCTGAACCTGTTGTTTTGATAATTTTGGGACCTTTTTTTGCAAGTTGTAATACCTATTGCTAGTATAACAGACACAAGGGATGTAGCAGTGCTGAGATTGTTGATTATTAGTAGCAGATGTCAGGACAGCTTTAAATCTCTCCCTGCCTGTGAATAAGCTCTCTGTTACGGTTTCTGTGGCACTAGAGACTATGTTCGGATTTCTTGTAACTGCACATGTGCGAGCACTGGAGACTAAGTCCTATCTTGGAGCCATTGCACATGTGCGGGTGACATCATCGCTGACACGAGGTCTCATGTCTCTGACACCTTCTAAGCTGATTGGCCGCTGGTCATGTGCTTGTGACAAGTGGTCACATATCTCTGACACCTTCTATGCCGATTGGTCGCTGGTCATGTGTTTGTGACGCTTTGCTCGGTGATAGGCCAGCGTGACGTCATTGCTGTCATTCTGGCAGCGGATTGGCTCTGGTGTCCTCCATCTTGGATGAGACACAGAGTCTATATAAGAGCCTGACGCACGCCGCCCGGCGCTCAGTCCTCTTGGTTCATGCATGAGAGTAGACGCTCTGTGCACGTCCCTCTAGGCATCCCTCTGTCTATGCTAGGTGAGCGCTACCGGCAGGGTAGCGTTCTTGTATCTTACAGCTTCAGCTGTGGTCCGTATCCTTACATCTTAGTGGAGCGGACATAGGCAGGTGCCTGAGGCACATGGTCCAGTGGGGCCTTGTGATTCTACTCGTAGGTGGACGTTGCCGCTAGGGTAACGTTCCTTATACTGCGTCTGGCAGTTGTTCGTATCCTCGCATACTAGGGGAGCGAACATAAGTAGAAGCTTTGTGCAGCTTGTGCTGCTGTCCGTCTCTTTTGCACCACTAGTGGAGTGGACCTAGGCAGGTGCCATATCTAGTGGTTCGTGTCCTCACACACTAGTGGAGCGAACACAGGTAGGAGCTTTGTGCGGCTGAATTCTGAAGTGTACAGGGATATACTTTCAGCCCAGATTCAGCCAAATGCCGCAAAGTTGATCGGACGGCGCTTCATAGTACAGATGGACAATGACCCCAAGCATACAGCCAAAGCTACCCAGGAGTTCATGAGTGCAAAAAAGTGGAACATTCTGAAGGCTGCGGCTGTAAAGGCCTGGCAAAGCATTAAGAAGGAGGAAACCCAGCGTTTGGTGATGTCCATGGGTTCCAGACTTAAGGCAGTGATTGCCTCCAAAGGATTCGCAACAAAATATTGAAAATAAAAATATTTTGTTTGGGTTTGGTTTATTTGTCCAATTACTTTTGACCTCCTAAAATGTGGAGTGTTTGTAAAGAAATGTGTACAATTCCTACAATTTCTATCAGATATTTTTGTTCAAACCTTCAAATTAAACGTTACAATCTGCACTTGAATTCTGTTGTAGAGGTTTCATTTCAAATCCAATGTGAATGGCATGCAGAGCCCAACTCGCGAAAATTGTGTCACTGTCCAAATATTTCTGGACCTAACTGTAGTTCTGCTATATATTATGTTATTTACGGTACATATGTGGTGAACATACTTGGTGCCCTGGTAATGAATAATCCTGCCACTGTCCCCTGTGTTTTGGCTCCCAGTGTTCTTCATACCTCCACCAATGGCACATATAGTACTTTTTAGTGCCCTACAAATGTCTGAGATGCTCCTCATCTCCTTTAATGCCCTTGGATAGGCCGACATAGATGATATCACAAGGAAAGATAGAAATATCAGAGGATGGATTACCTGAGTGGACATCTTCAGGATAGCCCATTTGAGCAGACATGTAAGGAACATACTTTCCCTCTCTATTCATTTCCATCTGGTTAGTTGGTACACTTATATTAAGGAATAACGTTTGGAACTCCATTCTATGTCTGAACTGGGTGCAAAAAACCTAAAAAACATCACTATGGGGAGATAAGGTATGCACACCAGTGACTATGGAAGGGGAATACATGGAATAGCAGAAACTGCTGTGTGAATACTGACATGAAAAATTCAATAGCTATTTGTAAGAATGAAATGTGAAAAATGGAACCTGCATTACTGCCATGAATATATGAATAAGGAGAAATTTAGCTACTGAATTGATCAATGCAGAAGAGCCCCAACACTACGCCAAAGTATTTCTCTACGTTGGGGTCCCTAGCTTGTGTGTGTCCTCTCATGCAGTTAAAAAACTTACCGTGTATGGGACGCTGAGACCCAGGCTATATATACGATGTGGATTGGCAATAGGTGTGTATGGGGAGGGTTCACAAACGAAAAACTACTAACATTAAGGAATAACGTTTGGAACTCCATTCTATGTCTGAACTGGGTGCAAAAAACCTAAAAAACATCACTATGGGGAGATAAGGTATGCACACCAGTGACTATGGAAGGGGAATACATGGAATAGCAGAAACTGCTGTGTGAATACTGACATGAAAAATTCAACAGCTATTTGTAAGAATGAAATGTGAAAAATGGAACCTGCATTACTGCCATGAATATATGAATAAGGAGAAATTTAGCTACTGAATTGATCAATGCAGAAGAGCCCCAACACTACGCCAAAGTATTTCTCTACGTTGGGGTCCCTAGCTTGTGTGTGTCCTCTCATGCAGTTAAAAAACTTACCGTGTATGGGACGCTGAGACCCAGGCTATATATACGATGTGGATTGGCAATAGGTGTGTATGGGGAGGGTTCACAAACGAAAAACTACTAACATTAAGGAATAACGTTTGGAACTCCATTCTATGTCTGAACTGGGTGCAAAAAACCTAAAAAACATCACTATGGGGAGATAAGGTATGCACACCAGTGACTATGGAAGGGGAATACATGGAATAGCAGAAACTGCTGTGTGAATACTGACATGAAAAATTCAATAGCTATTTGTAAGAATGAAATGTGAAAAATGGAACCTGCATTACTGCCATGAATATATGAATAAGGAGAAATTTAGCTACTGAATTGATCAATGCAGAAGAGCCCCAACACTACGCCAAAGTATTTCTCTACGTTGGGGTCCCTAGCTTGTGTGTGTCCTCTCATGCAGTTAAAAAACTTACCGTGTATGGGACGCTGAGACCCAGGCTATATATACGATGTGGATTGGCAATAGGTGTGTATGGGGAGGGTTCACAAACGAAAAACTACTAACATTAAGGAATAACGTTTGGAACTCCATTCTATGTCTGAACTGGGTGCAAAAAACCTAAAAAACATCACTATGGGGAGATAAGGTATGCACACCAGTGACTATGGAAGGGGAATACATGGAATAGCAGAAACTGCTGTGTGAATACTGACATGAAAAATTCAATAGCTATTTGTAAGAATGAAATGTGAAAAATGGAACCTGCATTACTGCCATGAATATATGAATAAGGAGAAATTTAGCTACTGAATTGATCAATGCAGAAGAGCCCCAACACTACGACAAAGTATTTCTCTACGTTGGGGTCCCTAGCTTGTGTGTGTCCTCTCATGCAGTTAAAAAACAGTAGCTAAATTTCTCCTTATTCATATATTCATGGCAGTAATGCAGGTTCCATTTTTCACATTTCATTCTTACAAATAGCTATTGAATTTTTCATGTCAGTATTCACACAGCAGTTTCTGCTATTCCATGTATTCCCCTTCCATAGTCACTGGTGTGCATACCTTATCTCCCCATAGTGATGTTTTTTAGGTTTTTTGCACCCAGTTCAGACATAGAATGGAGTTCCAAACGTTATTCCTTAATGTTAGTAGTTTTTCGTTTGTGAACCCTCCCCATACACACCTATTGCCAATCCACATCGTATATATAGCCTGGGTCTCAGCGTCCCATACACGGTAAGTTTTTTAACTGCATGAGAGGACACACACAAGCTAGGGACCCCAACGTAGAGAAATACTTTGGCGTAGTGTTGGGGCTCTTCTGCATTGATCAATTCAGTAGCTAAATTTCTCCTTATTCATATATTCATGGCAGTAATGCAGGTTCCATTTTTCACATTTCATTCTTACAAATAGCTATTGAATTTTTCATGTCAGTATTCACACAGCAGTTTCTGCTATTCCATGTATTCCCCTTCCATAGTCACTGGTGTGCATACCTTATCTCCCCATAGTGATGTTTTTTAGGTTTTTTGCACCCAGTTCAGACATAGAATGGAGTTCCAAACGTTATTCCTTAATGTTAGTAGTTTTTCGTTTGTGAACCCTCCCCATACACACCTATTGCCAATCCACATCGTATATATAGCCTGGGTCTCAGCGTCCCATACACGGTAAGTTTTTTAACTGCATGAGAGGACACACACAAGCTAGGGACCGCAACGTAGAGAAATACTTTGGCGTAGTGTTGGGGCTCTTCTGCATTGATCAATTCAGTAGCTAAATTTCTCCTTATTCATATATTCATGGCAGTAATGCAGGTTCCATTTTTCACATTTCATTCTTACAAATAGCTATTGAATTTTTCATGTCAGTATTCACACAGCAGTTTCTGCTATTCCATGTATTCCCCTTCCATAGTCACTGGTGTGCATACCTTATCTCCCCATAGTGATGTTTTTTAGGTTTTTTGCACCCAGTTCAGACATAGAATGGAGTTCCAAACGTTATTCCTTAATGTTAGTAGTTTTTCGTTTGTGAACCCTCCCCATACACACCTATTGCCAATCCACATCGTATATATAGCCTGGGTCTCAGCGTCCCATACACGGTAAGTTTTTTAACTGCATGAGAGGACACACACAAGCTAGGGACCCCAACGTAGAGAAATACTTTGGCGTAGTGTTGGGGCTCTTCTGCATTGATCAATTCAGTAGCTAAATTTCTCCTTATTCATATATTCATGGCAGTAATGCAGGTTCCATTTTTCACATTTCATTCTTACAAATAGCTATTGAATTTTTCATGTCAGTATTCACACAGCAGTTTCTGCTATTCCATGTATTCCCCTTCCATAGTCACTGGTGTGCATACCTTATCTCCCCATAGTGATGTTTTTTAGGTTTTTTGCACCCAGTCCAGACATAGAATGGAGTTCCAAACGTTATTCCTTAATGTTAGTAGTTTTTCGTTTGTGAACCCTCCCCATACACACCTATTGCCAATCCACATCGTATATATAGCCTGGGTCTCAGCGTCCCATACACGGTAAGTTTTTTAACTGCATGAGAGGACACACACAAGCTAGGGACCCCAACGTAGAGAAATACTTTGGCGTAGTGTTGGGGCTCTTCTGCATTGATCAATTCAGTAGCTAAATTTCTCCTTATTCATATATTCATGGCAGTAATGCAGGTTCCATTTTTCACATTTCATTCTTATAAATAGCTATTGAATTTTTCATGTCAGTATTCACACAGCAGTTTCTGCTATTCCATGTATTCCCCTTCCATAGTCACTGGTGTGCATACCTTATCTCCCCATAGTGATGTTTTTTAGGTTTTTTGCACCCAGTTCAGACATAGAATGGAGTTCCAAACGTTATTCCTTAATGTTAGTAGTTTTTCGTTTGTGAACCCTCCCCATACACACCTATTGCCAATCCACATCGTATATATAGCCTGGGTCTCAGCGTCCCATACACGGTAAGTTTTTTAACTGCATGAGAGGACACACACAAGCTAGGGACCCCAACGTAGAGAAATACTTTGGCGTAGTGTTGGGGCTCTTCTGCATTGATCAATTCAGTAGCTAAATTTCTCCTTATTCATATATTCATGGCAGTAATGCAGGTTCCATTTTTCACATTTCATTCTTACAAATAGCTATTGAATTTTTCATGTCAGTATTCACACAGCAGTTTCTGCTATTCCATGTATTCCCCTTCCATAGTTGGTACACTTATGGAAGCTGAACAAGTTGACCATTCCTATTTTAATATTTTACTTTTTTTTGCTTTGTATGCTCAGGTCACTGAAACATGTTATGTTTTCTTGTATAATACTTAGTAAAGTAGCTTGATAATTGTGCTCTCATTATATGATCTATATATATAATTGCCTTATTCTGTCTGTCTGTCTGTCTTGCTCCAAAATTGTGTCCCTACAGTGACATTGTGTCCTTACAGTGACAACCGTCGAATTGGCCGCTGGGCTCGGCCTGGCCCCGCCGCCCGCATGGATTGGCCGTTTGGCCTGGCCCCGCCCCCCCACACGGATTGGCCGCTGAGCTCGGCCTGGCCCCGCCCCCGCATGGATTGGCCGTTTGGCCAGGCCACGCCCCCGCACGTGGTGCCGCTAGGCCACGCCCCCTCACACAGTACCGCTAGGCCACGCCTCCTCACACTATGAAGCTAAGCCACGCCCCTCACACTATGCCGCTAGGCCACGCCCCCTCACACTATGCCTCTAGGCCATGCCCCCTTATGCCACTAGGCCACAGCCCCACTATGCCACTAGGCCACACCCCCACTATGCTGCTAGGTCACGCCCCCCGCACACGTTGGACACCTGTACACCTCCTTCCAGGACAACTCCTCCCATTATTCTCCTCCTATTATACTCCTCTCTGAGGGGTTTGCAGCATGGGGGATGGAGCACGATGGGGGGTGAAGCATGGGGGATGCAGCATGATGAGGGGTGCAGCATGGGGGGTGGACCATGATGGGGGGTGCCCAGAATGGGGGATGAAACACGATGGGGGGTTCGCAGCATGGGGGATGGAGCACGATGGGGGGTGCAACATGGGGGATGGAGCACGATGGGGGGTGCAGCATGGGGGTATGGAGCACGATGGGGGGTACCCAGAATGGGGGGGATGAAACACGATGGGGGGTGCCCAGAATGGGGGGATGAAACACGATGGGGGGTGCGCAGCATGGGGGATGGAGCACAATGGAGGGTGCACACCTCCCCCCAAAACACACACACACCGCTACACACGCACCGCACAACACACCACACACACTGGCAACCACAAACACCCCCCTACACAGACACCCACACACACAGACAGACAACGCCGCACACACACAACACACAAACACCGCGGCACACACAAATATACGCACATACCGCGCAACACACACACATTACACAAAACATACCTCCCCCAAAACACACACGCACCCCACACCCACACGCACATAAACTGCGCAACACACACAGCACCACACACAGACAACACTGCAGACACAGCGCTCCACAAACAACGCAACACACACAACGCAACACACAAACAACACCGCTCTCACACACCCCCACCCAGGCCACACCCAGAACATTTACAGCGCCCTACACAAACACTTGACAACTACACACAACAACATCTATATATATATATAACAAAAATCATACATTAACTACACAATAAATTCTAGAATAATGCGTTAGAATCGGGCCACCTTCTAGTATAATAATAATTTGAAATGTGGTGTACATGAGACCAAGACTGTTTAGCAAGGGTTAGAACATAACTCCAGTTTCATGTATGTTGCATGAAAACCATACGCCCACCGGAATAAATAGAGTTCATTGACATGACACTAGAGTAAAATTTTGCAAGTCAGGAATATAAAATAATGGTGATCTCCATGTCAGAGGAACGTGCAAGAACAAAAAGTGATCTCCAATGTGAAAACTTCACAAAACAGTCCTCTGGACACTTGTGATTAGTGATGAGCGAATGTATTCGCTACTATTCGCTATTCGCAGAATAGTACGGTACGTGGGCTATTCATTATACAGCGAGTAATGGTGCATTCGCCTCCCCATATTTGGATGTCCCGCCCAGCATGTTTGGCGCCTGATTTGCAGCCACTAAACATGTTGGGCTTCTTAAACAATCACAGTAATGCCGCAGCCACCTTGGCTGTAGCATTACTGTGATTGGCTGGCTGCCACCATTTTGTTCACATTATATTGCCAGTGTCTCTCTTCAAGCACTTCATACTCACCAATCACAGGCGCGGCTGATGCACTACTCCCACTGCCTATCATTCTTCTTCCCTACCCGCTCATTAGACACATACATATTCACTGCTTCCCCCGCAAACCGGTGGCCATGATTGGTTGTAGTCAGACCCGCCACCACAATGAGTGACAGCTGTCTGACTGCAACCAATCACAGCTGGTCTATATATCGTACAGTAAAATAAATAAACACAGTAAATAATTTTAAAAAACCGCGTGCGGTCCCCCCAATTTTGATACCCAGCCAAGATAAAGCCTCACAGCTGAGGGCTGGTATTCTCAGGCTGGGAAGACCAACATTTTTGGGAGCCCTCAGCCTAAAATATCGGCTAGCAGCCACCTGGAATTGCCGCATCCATTAGATGCAGCTCCCAATAACGTGGGTTTTACTGTATGATATAGACACGCCCACTGGTGCTTGCAGCCAGACAACTGTCACTGAGCGTGGGGGCAGGTTTAACTGCAACCAATTATGGCCACTGGTGTGCAGGGGAAGGAGTGAATATGTATGAGCCTAATGAGCGGGTGCAGTAAATATGTGATGAGGCTAATGAGCAGGTAGGGAAGAAGAAGAGAGGCCGCGGGAGCAGTGTGACAGCCACACCTCGCCGTGATTAGTGAGTATGAACCTGAGAGAGAGAGACAGAGAGAATTGGCGCAATACTGTGATATCCTCATTCCCAGAAACTATATGCGAGTCAGAAATGCATGCAGGCATATTCTCCAGGCTCTCCACATTCAGTTTCATAACTTTCCCATCCGTTTCAGCCTTTTCCTAAGGCCCCCAGACCTCTTTGTTGAGTTCAGCAGAAAATTACTCACATTTCCCATAGACTTGCATTTTACTCGCTATTTGTAACGAATACAAGAATATTACAAAGTACTTGTTACGAGTATAGCGCTTACTAATATTACGGTACTAGCTCATTTCTACTTGTAATGTAAAAGTATTGAGGACATTTGTGACTAAGCAGGTTGGCGCAGTACGATAAACGACCTGTTACAAGTATGCTCATAGAAGAAAGCAGACACATTTTTCTCACCTCTTTAACCCCTTCACGACCATGGACGGAAAGATCCGTCATGGTGCCCTGGGCCTTAACGACCAAGGACGGATCTTTCCGTCATGGCGTAATCGCGGCACCGGAGCCTCCGGTGACTGCGAAAAGTTAGCATAAACTGCAGATTCGGGGAGGAGGGGACCTGTACCTGACCTCAGGAGGGGTGGTGCCTCCTCCCCGGACCTACGGAGGCTGTGATTGGCTGACGAACGCCGCTCAACCAATCACAGCCACTGTAATGTTCCAGCCACTTAAAGTGACTGAAACATTGAAATCCAGCCCTGGCCAGTGCAGCTATAGCACTGTCCATTGGCTGGAGCTGGGTGACCTCACTGGATCACCCTCCCCCAGCTCCAGTAGCTCTGACCCGGAAGTTGCCGCGCTGCCATTGCACTGTATGAAACCGGCCTCCCAATCCGCCGCTGCCGCTGCCCTCCGCGATCTGCCACCCGCACCCCCACCCCTCGTATCTGCTGCCCGCACCCTCACCCCCACACCTCCCGATCCACCGCTGCCCTCCGCGATCTGCCACCCGATCTGCTGCCCGCACCCCCACACCTCCCGATCCGCCGCTGCCCTCCGCAATCTGCCACCCGATCTGCTGCCCGCACCCCCACCCCCACACCTCCCGATTCGCCGCTGCCCTTCGCGATCTGCCACCCCATCTGCTGCCCGCACTCCCACCCCCACACCTCCCGATCCGCCGCTGCCCTCCGCGATCTGCTGCCCGCACCCTCACCCCCACCCCTCCCGATCCGCCGCCGCCGCCCTCCATCTGCCACAGTGCCACCGGTCCCCCCCGATCTGCTGTCCGGCCCCTTTCCCTCGTGATCGGCTGCTCGTCCCCTCACCTCCGTGATGTGCTGCCAGCCCCCTCCACTCGAGATCAGCTGCCCGCTTCCTCCTCCGTTATGTGCTGCCCGGCCCCGCCCCCTCTCCTCCGTTATGTGCTGCACGCTCCCGCCCCCACCTCTCACCCCCATGATCGGCTACTCACCCCCTCCCCTGTCACCCCCGTGATGTGCGCTCCCTCCCCTGTCACCCCCGTGATGTGCGCTCCCTCCCCTGTCACCTCCGTGATGTGCGCTCCCTCCCCTGTCACCCCCGTGATGTGCGCTCCCTCCTCTGTCGCCCCCGTGATGTGCGCTCCCTCCCCTGTCGCCCCTGTGATGTGCGCTCCCTCCCCTGTCGCCCCCGTGACGTGCGCTCCCTCACCTGTCACCGCCGTGATGTGCGCTCCCTCACCTGTCACCACCGTGATGTGCGCTCCCTCACCTGTCACCGCCGTGATGTGCGCTCCGTCACCGCCGTGATGTGCGCTCCCTCACCTGTCACCCCGTGATCTGTGCTCCCTCACCTGTCACCCCGTGATCTGTGCTCCCTCACCTGTCACCCCGTGATCTGTGCTCCCTCACCTGTCACCCCCGTGATGTGCGCTCCCTCTCCTGTCACCCCCGTGATCTGTGCTCCCTCACCTGTCACCCCCGTGATCTGCTGTCCACTCTCCCTCACCTCTCACCCCCGTGATCTGTGCTCTGCTCACCTGTCTCCTCCATGATCTGCGCTGCGCTCCCTCCCCCACCTCTCACCCTCCCCGATCTCATCCTGTAGGGTAACTATCCCCAATCTCACCTCCCACTCCCCTTCCCACCCATCCCCCCCTCCCCCCATCCTCTGCCGTTCCTGCATCCACTGCGCCCTCTCCCATCCGCCCTCACCCTATCCCAGCCGCCGTCTCACAATCACAGATGCTCCCTTTATATGCCGCTGTTCCCCCATCTGCCGCCGCCCCATCTGCCGCCCCCCCCCATCTGCCGCTGGGTTTTTTTCTATGCCATGGGGGTCTAGTTTCCAAAATGGGGTCACATGTGGGGGAGCTCCACTGTTTCGGCACCTCAGGGGGTCTCCAAACGCAACATGGAATACGCTAATTATCCCAGACAATTTTGCGTTTGAAACGTCAATTGACGCTCCTTGCCTTCCGAGCCCTGCTGTGCGCCCAAACATTTTATTTCCACCACATATGAGGTGTCTGTGTACTCAGGAGAAATTGCACAATACATTTTATGGTGCAATTTTTCCTGATACCCTTGTGAAAAAAAGCTACCTAGTTGAAGTAACAATTTTGTGGTAAACATTTTTTTTTTTATTTTCACGGCTCAACTCTATTAACTTTTGTGAAGCCCCCAGAGGCTCAAAGTGCTCAATAAACATCTAGATAAATTCCATGAGGGGTCTAGTTTCCAAAATGGGGTCACATGTGGGGGAGCTCTACTGTTTCGGCACCTCAGGGGGTCTCCAAACGCAACATAGAATACGCTAATTATCCCAGACAATTTTGCGTTTGAAACGTCAAATGACGCTCCTTGCCTTCCGAGCCCTGCTGTGCGCCCAAACATTTTATTTCCACCACATATGAGGTGTCTGTGTACTCAGGAGAAATTGCACAATACATTTTATGGTGCAATTTTTCCTGATACCCTTGTGAAAAAAGCTACCTGGTTGAAGTAACAATTTTGTGGTAAAAAAAATTTTTTTTATTTTCACAGCTCAACTCTATTAACTTTTGTGAAGCCCCCAGAGGCTCAAAGTGCTCAATAAACATCTAGATAAATTCTATGAGGGGTCTAGTTTCCAAAATGGGGTCACATGTGGGGGAGCTCCACTGTTTCGGCACCTCAGGGGCTCTCCAAACGCAACATGGTGCGGTTAACGATTCCAGCTAATTTTCTGTTCAAAAAAGTCAAATGGCGCTCCTTCCCTTCCGAGTCCTGCCGTGCACCCAAACAGTGGTTTTTCGCCACATATGAGGTATCTGCGTGCTCAGTAGAAATTGCCCAACAAATTTTGGGGGTTCATTTAATCCTGCTACCCTTGTGAATATGCAATATTTGAGGCTAAATTAACATTTTTGTTGCAAAAAGTAAAATGTTCATTTTTTCCTTCCACATTGCTTTAGTTACTGTGAAGCACCTGAAGGGTTAATAACCTTCTTGAATGTGGTTTTGAGTAGCCTGAGGGTGCCGTTTTTGGAATGGTGTCACTTTTGGGTGTTTTGTGTCATGTAGACCTTTCAATATCGCTTCAAATGTGATGTGGTCCCTAAAAAAAGTGGCTTTGTAAATTTTGTTGTAAAAATGAGAAATTGCTCATAAACTTTGAACCCCTATAACTTCCTTAAATTTTTTTTTTTCCCAAAATTGTTCTGATGTAAAGTAGACATGTGGGAAATGTTATTTATTAATTATTTTGTGTCATATGTCTCGTTGGTTTTAGAGCATAAAAATTCAAAGTTTGAAAATTACAAAACTTTCAAAATTTTCGTGAAATTTCCATTTGTTTCACAAAGAAATGCAAAAAATAATCGGCCTAAATTTACCACTAACATGAAGCCCAATATGTCACGAAAAAACAATCTCAGAATCACCAGGATCCGCTGAAGCGTTCCAGAGTTATAACCTCATAAAGTGACACTGGTCAGAATTGCAAAAAATGGCCTGGTCTTTAGGGTCAAAATAGGCTTGGGGCTGAAGGGGTTAAAGTGACAGTGCAAAAGCTCAAAATTTCACTTTGTGCAACTGGGTAACTTTTATACAAAATGATAGCTAAAATCCACAATGAAAGAGATACAGTCAGAAAAGGAAGCTAGTAATGCTCATAACACCAACATGGCTGCCATAAAGAGCATAAATAAACTTACCTGTGTACACCCAGCTGTTAATTGTGGAAGCTGATATGTCCATATTTGGATAACAAAGAGCTAAAATAAAGCAGAAAAAACTTATTACAACATTTTTATCACTGACAGCACTAAGTTGTGTTTGTAGCTTTAAACTACAATGAACATGGTAGTAAATTTTACCGAATTAAAAAGTTTTTTCACCTCTCTTTTGACATGTCTGTTACTGAAAAGAGTCCGCCATTAATTAGCAATGCAGGAGAATCTTTTTTCACAACCCAACATTGTGTTTTTCCTGGACATGTATCAATTAGCTAGAAAATGTGTACTCCTGTACTCCTATTACAGTTATCAATATGGAGCATCCCCAAACAGCCAGACACTGTCTAATCGGAGCCACATCTATCAGGCATCATGATATATCTTCTCAATAAGCCATCCCAGAATTCCCAGAAACTCAGAATTTTAAGAAAGGAGTCTAATGTAATCAATGCACCTCTATTGTACACCCTGAGCTGTGTTTGAAGCTGCGTTTGACTTTATACGATAGTAACAAAAAAGCCCACACTTGCATTTTTGCTTCCTACATGCTTTGCTGTTTGGGCTATTAACTAAAAATCCTTTGTGGACATATTGCTTATTGTAATGTGCCAATTATGTCTTTGTTGCACTTTTTGTATATAGGCATTTAAGCTATTCAAACCGGCTTATCTTTCTAGTTTTGCTGTGTGAATTCTCTCCTTCCCCTCCCCACTTACATACAGAAATTTTTTTGATAAAATGTTACAATGTGGGATACTATATAAATTACCGGCCATTGTAGCGTATGTGTTTTTTAAATGGTTTTAATATGTTTCAGCGGTTGTTATATAAGACCCGCAACACACATCCGGTTTTTTTGTACGTGTGCGGTACGTATTTGCACGTACAGGAGACACGGAGAAACGGAGACCCATGTTATTCAATGATAGATGGCACACACATGGAACGTGTGTCCGTGTGGTAAGTACGTGTGTGTGCTTTTCGACACGGACAACATGTCTGGTTTTGGCCGGCATCACGCAGGCACGGACCCGCTAAAGTCTATGGGTCCGTGCCTGCACAGACCGCACGCGGAGTATCTCCGTGTTCAGCACGTTTCGTCCGTGTGCGTTTTTAAACGAACAATGTTATTTTTTTTTGTTAAATTCAGTATACTTACCTTTTTTCATGATGTTCTCAGTCATACTTACATTGGCGCTCGGTCTGTTTCTTCCCCCGGCTCATACTTACCGCTCCCCGATCACCAGCGCTGCGAGGAACAGCTGTGCAGAGAATGCGCTGCAACAATTACTTTGAAAAAGGCGGCCGCTCATTAAGCAAGGTAACTCGCGGTCCCCACTGGATCCACCAACTGTGACAGCAAGTCACCTGTGACTACATCGCTGTCACTCGGGCAACTTGTTGTCACAGTTGGAGGATCCAGCGGTGGCCGCGAGTTACCTCAGTGACAGCTCAGCTGATCGCGCGGCTGTCTTCAGTTGCTGCGTGGAGCTGACAGGAGCGACGGTGTCTTCTGCATATAATGTATGCGGCAATTCTGGGCGGCTGCTGACTGATATTGTTAGGCTGGGGGGCTCCCCATAACGTGGGGCTCCCCATCCTGAGAATGCCTGCCTTCAGCCGTATGGCTTTATCTGGCTGGTATTAAAATTGTGGGGGGCCGCACGCCGGTTTTTTTTAATTATTTATTTATTTATTTTACTGCACAGTATAGACACGCCCACCGGCTGCTGTGATTGGGTGCAGTGACACAGCTGTCATTCAGCGTGGGGGGCGTGTCTGACTGCAACCAATCACAGGCGCCTGTGGGCAGGGAAAGCAGGGAATACGAGATTGATTAATGAGCGGCCAGCTTTTTCAAAATAGTTAAAGTCGCCGGAGTTTTAATAACAGCTGAGCAGCGCCGCACCGGAGATCGGTGAGTATGAGAGAGGGCTGCTCACTTCAGTCACTCAGGGGATTAGCGGTCACCGGTGAATCCTGCACAGGTTACCGCTAATCAGGACGCGACACAGACAGAGCCGCGGCATGACAATGAAGTCGGGTGAAGTTCACCCAAGTTCATTCTCATCGCGCAACTCTGTCTACTGTCAGCCGACATCTATAAACAACATTGTGCATCACAAACACAGACATTCCACGTACACATACACGTTCATGCCACACGCACACATGGTCATTCCACACGCGCACACGGACAGCATATGCCATCAACACGGATGTCATACGTACCACGCCCCAACGCCCCAAAAAATCGGAACACGGACCCGAAAAATGGACCATAAGACATGTATGTTTTTTTTGCGGAAGTGTGTTTTAGGCCTAACACAAGTTTGTTCACAGTTATTTGACTGTATTTTTGCATTTGTGTGTGTTTTGTACCAATAAAATTATATATCCTTTTTTTTAACTATAAATTGATTGTTTGGTGATCCCCCATTATTTGGCACTTCTTTTTCTTCTCTTCACTTGTCTTAAGTGCCAGGGGTGATCCCGGGAGATTTCTCTGGTGCTCCCCCCCCCCTTCTAAGGCTGCTTTCACACATCAGGTTTTTGCTGTGCGGCACAATCCGACGATTTGCGTGAAAAACGCATCTGGTTATTTTTTGCCGCCGGGTGCGGTTTTTCATCATAGACTTTTCTCAGCGCCGGATTGTGCCGCATGTACTTGCATTTAATCCGTTTTTTGCCGGTTGCGGTAAAAATCGGCACTCCGGCGGCCGCACAGGACGCAGAGAGGAACGTTTTTTGACAGCGGCAAAAAAATCCATAGCGCCGGGTGCGGTGCTGTGCGGCATGGTGCATAATGAAAGTCTATGCGCGCCGGATCCAGTGGCACGCATGAAACGCCGGAAGCATGTACCAGATCCGGTTTTTTACTTCTGAGCATGCCCGGAAGTGATATAAATTCATTGCTTGTCAGAAAATCAATCACTCATTCACTCACTCATTCTCTCTCAAACTCTCTCACTCACTGACTCACTCACTCACTTACTCACTGACTCATTCACTCACTCTTACCCACCCACCGATCACCGGCGCGGCGCTGCACGGCTGTCACAAAGCTCTGGTGGCTTCTCCTGATTTGCAAATGCCGGCCGTCCATTATTCAATCTCGTATTCACTGCTTTCCCCGCCCACCGGCGCCTATGATTGGTTGCAGTCAGACACGCCCCCACGCTGAGTGACAGTTGTCTCACTGCAACCAATCACAGCCGCCGGTGGGCGGGTCAATATCTTGCAGTAAAATAAATAAATAATTACAAAAAAACGGCGGGCGGTCCCCCCTAATTTTGATACCAGCCAAGATAAAGCCATACGGCTGGAGGCTGGTATTGCCAGGATGGGGAGCGCCACGTTATGGGGAGCCCCCCAGCCTAAAAATCAAAGCCAGCAGCCGCCCGGAATGTCCGCATCCATTAGATGCGACAGTCCCGGGACTCTACCCGGCTTATCCCGAACTGCCCTGGTGTGGTGGCAATCGGGGTTAAAAGGGGTTAATCATGGCAGGCGTCTATAAGACACCCCCAATGATTAACCTGTAAGTGAAAGTAAATAAACACATACACCCAAAAAAATACTTTATTTGGAATAAAAGACAAAAAAACACCCTCTTTCACCATTTTATTAAAATCCCAAAACACCCCTCCAGGTCCGATGTAATCCACAGAGGTCCCACGACACTTTCAGCTCTGCTACATGAAGTTGACAGGAGCGGCAGTAGAACACCGCCACTCTCTATCAGCTCCACGCAGCAACTGAAGGGAGTCGCGCTCTCAGCGGTGTCATCACTGAGGTAGTGCCGGGGCATGTGCGGTGATATTGGGGGCTGTAGTGCCTGCGTGTTCGGTGATGATGCGTGCGGGAGTGCCTGCGTGTGCGGTGATGATGCATGCGGGAGTGCCGTTGTATGTGCGGTGATGATGCATGCGGGAGTGCCGGTGTATGTGCGGCGATGATGCGTGCGGGAGTGCCGGTATATGGATGTGTGCGGGAGTGCCGGTGTATTTGCGGTGATGATGTGTGCGGGAGTGCCTGCGTGTGCGGTGATGATGCATGCAGGAGTGCCGGTGTATGTGCGGTGATGGTGCATGCGGTAGTGCCGGTGTATGTGCGGTGATGGTGCGTGCGGGAGTGCCGGTATATGTGTGATGATGGTGTGTGTGGGAGTGTCGGTGTACGTGCGGTGATGGTGCATGCGGGAGTGCCGGTGTATGTGTGGCGATGATGCGTGCGAGAGTGGCAATGTATGTGCGGTGATGATGCGTGCGGGAGTGCCGGTGTATGTGCGTGGTTGATGCGTGCGGGAGAGCCTGCATGTGCGGTGATAATGCTGGTGTGTGTGCGATGATGGTGTGTGCGGGAGTGCTGGTGTATGTGCGTGATGATGCGTGCGGAAGTGCCGGTGTATGTGCGGTGATGATGCGTGTGGGAGTGCCGCTGTATGTGCGGCGATGATGCGTGCGGGAGTGCCGGTGTATTTGAGGTGATGATGTGTGCGGGAGTGCCTGCGTGTGCGGTGATGATGCATGCAGGAGTGCCGGTGTATGTGCGGTGATGGTGCATGCGGTAGTGCCGGTGTATGTGCGGTGATGGTGCGTGCGGGAGTGCCGGTGTATGTGCGGTGATGATGCGTGCGGGAGTGCTGGTGTATGTGCGATGATGGTGTGTGCGGGAGTGCTGGTGTATGTGCGATGATAGTGTGTGTGGGAGTGTCGGTGTATGTGCGGTGATGGTGCATGCGGGAGTGCCGGTGTATGTGTGGCGATGATGCGTGCGGGAGTGCCGGTGTATGTGTGGCGATGATGCGTGCGAGAGTGCCAATGTATGTGCGGTGATGATGCGTGTGGGAGTGCCGGTGTATGTGCGTGGATGATGCGTGCGGGAGTGCCTGCATGTGCGGTGATAATGCTGGTGTATTTGCGATGATGTTGTGTGCGGGAGTGCCGGTGTATTTGCGGTGATAATGCGTGCGGGAGTGCCGGTGTATGTGCGGCGATGATGCATGCGGGAGTGCCTGCGTGTGCGATGATGATGGGCTCTCTCTCTCAGCATAAAAAAAAAAAAAAAACAGATACGTTTTTTTACCAGATCCGTCGCATCAGTTTTTACACAATCTGAGACGGATCCGTTGCATCAGGCACAAACCGGATTGTGCCTGATTGCAAAAAACTGATGTGTGAAAGCAGCCTAAGTCTAAGGCCCTGTGTGCACTTGCCGGTTTTTCCGCGGATTTCCTGCAGTTTTGCTGCATGTTTCGCTGCATGTTATGTTCATAACATCTCTGCAGTGGTTCACCAGCAAAACCTATGGAGAAAAAAAATGCTGTGCGCACTATGCGGATTTTGACAGCTGCATGTTCCTTCTTTTACGCACGTCGCTGTGGCATTTCACTCCATTGACTGCAATGTAATCGTAAAATCCCGCAGGGAATTACACAAGCAGCAAATTCTGTGCGGTTCATTGCGTTTTCCTGCGTTATTCCCTCTGGTATTTCGCGGTTTCGGGACATAATGTTCATCACTGCCTGTAGTTTGCAGGGAAGTGATGTCATTATGACAGGAAGAGGAAGCGGAGCAGAGAGTAAACACACACATATCACACTCACATCACAAACACAGACATAGAATACACACATCGCACTCACACACAGACATATAGAATACACATACAAATCAAACGGACATATAGAAAAAAAACACATGGGCTCCACCGTATTTTTACCTTCCAGCCGAAGTAAACACATAGCGGCGGCCCGGTATTCTCAGGCTGGGGAGGGCGAGGGCCAGGGTTAATGTCCCCCCTCCTCCCGCAGCCGAGAATATCAGCCCGCAGCTGCCCCGGAACTGTCGCATCCAATATGCGGCAGTACCGGAGTGTCCCCGGCTCTTCCTGTCGCCGTGATGCGGTGGCAATCAGGGTACTATAAGGAGTTAATGACGGTGGATCGCCGCCACTAAGTTCAGGCTTGATCATGGCAGCGTCTATATGACAGCTGACATGATCAACCCGTAAGTAAAGTGAAAAAAACACACACACCGAAAAATCCTTTATTTTAAATAAAACACAAAAAAGCCCGTTTCACCCCTTTATTAACCCCTCCCAAACACACAGCTTCGGCATAAGCCACGTCCTGCGATGCTTGCATCCAGCCGCGACTGACACAATACTGAATGCAGCCTCGCAACGAGACAGCAGAGGTAACCACAGGTCATTTCCCACGGCCGGTAATGTGAACACACATTACCGCTCGGGAGAAATGCAGCGTGTGCTCACAGGGACTCTTTCTATCTATCCCTCTATCTACTCTTCTATCTGTCTATTTATCTATTTATCTATCTACTGTACTATCTATCTCAGAAGGAAATTACTTTTTTTTTTTTTTTCAATGTGCTTTATTGCATTGAATGCATTAAACCACATGTACCAATCCGCACGCGGCAAAACCGCGGCAATACCGCGAACAATACAGTGGTAAAACCGCGGCAAACCACAGCAAACCGCAGGCGGTTTTCGGGTGCGGTTTGCCGCGTTTTTACCGTGGGTGCGGTAATCTTTCAGACCCTGCGGAATTTTCTTAAGAAAATTCCGTTTTCTAGTGTGTACAGGGCCTAAGTCTCATGACTTTATACGATAGTGGAGACAAATGATGAGCTGCAAAGTAAATTGGCCATGCTCCTTACGTTCAGCAATGATAGACGGAGGGTCTCCCAGGTAGTATCCAACCACTTCTCCAGAGAGGAAATTCAGCAGGCTGCTAGCTGTCGTACCATTTATTGCATCACTATAATTCTTCACAACATAGATCAGAGTAAGAATTTGGTTTTCTTTGGATGTACTCAAAATCTATCAAAATAGTTAAAAAAAATGTATATTATAAAAGTCAGTAAAAATTCTAAATATAGATGTAACAAACATTGCAAAATTAAATTAGGGCAGGCTAGGCAGGAACATAAGAAAAAGACTGCTGGTAGTGCTAAGATATGTGAAACAATGTATATGGTAATATAGACATACATTACTGGTATGAAAAACATGTAAAAATTGAGACACAGTACACAAAAATGGCCATATTTTTGTGAGCCCAACGGCAAAGGCGACCTTTTATTGTTGGTCCCTACCTACTCTATTGCCTCTCTTTGGGTTAAAAAACCTACAATTTATGGGTGCACAAAAACAAAGTATCTTAATTTTTTCATATTTTCCATAGCAGTGTTGCATCTTTATATTCCAATCTTCATTGTTACACATATCTTAGTACTACAGAGTGCAACTGTCTATTTTTTGTTACTAAGTTTCATGCTCAATATGCACATGTTCACATTAGAAAGGTAGGGATGTGCCATCAGTTTTTTTCTTAGATTACAGGGTCATGCCTTCTGGTTGAGCACTTTTAGTCTTCAGCCTTAAGGGGGCTTTACATGGTAGCGATATCGCTAGCACTTTGTAGAGATAGCGAGCATGTAAGTACCCACCCCCGTCGCGCATGCGATTATTTGTGATCGCTGCCGTAGCGAAAAGTATCGCAACGGCAGCGTCACACATACTTACCTGGTCGGTGGCGGCGCTATGACAGCCGAACAATCCCTCCTTCAAGGGGGAGGGACGTTCGGCATCACAGCGACGTCACCGCAACGTCACTAAGCGGCCGGCCAATCAAAGCAAAGGGGCAGAGATGAGCAGGACGTAACATCCCGCCCACCTCCTTCCTTCCGCATTGGGGCCAGCGGCAGGTAAGGAGACGTTCCTCGCTTCTGCGGTGTCACACATAGCGATGTGTGCTGCCGCATGAGCGATGAACCACCTGGATAAACAACCTTTTTTGAGTTTGGGACGACCTCTCCATGGTGAACGATTTTCACCATTTTTGAGGTCGCTTAAGGTCGCTGGTCAGTGTCACACGCTGCGATATCGTTAATGACGCCTGATGTGCGTCCCTAACAACTTGACCCCGACGACAAAACATTAACAATATCATAGCGTGTAAAGCCCCCTTTAGGCTGTGTCCGCACTTTGCGTCGTCCTACTTGCAGTTCTAAACGCACCCTCTGGCAGTAATTGATTTTGCCAAAGTTGCTTTTGACCACAAATTAGCGCTAAAAACGCATGCGTATTTACCGCGTTTTAGCCGCTTTTTTAGCGCTTTTTACATGCTTTTCCATTGCGTTTTGAAAGATGCGTTTTGAACATAAAGACACTGCTAAATAAAGTTTAAACAGTCAAACACAATGAAAAAAAGGAAAAAAAGGAAAACATATTTAATTAATGAAATAATAACGAAAAAATTTATATTTCAAATAATATTAGCGATTTAATACTATTTAGCGGTATTATAGCAATAAATTTACATTTTTCATTAAGATAATTGTCGGACTATGTGTGTGTGTAAAGGGACATATTATTCAATTTTTTTATGTCATAAAAGCATGCGTTTTGTTAATCCAAAAAACAGTGTTTCTGCAGCTAAAAAGCAGGTAAAACGCTGGAATTTTCATGTTGGTTGCTTTTTGCTACTTCTCATTGACTTCAATGTTAGCAAAACGCAGCCCAAATGGCAAAAACAATTGACATACTGCTTCTTTGAACGCATGTTTTTTGCCACAAATTATGCAAATTAAACACAGCGTTTATAAACGCAAAGTGCGGAAGGAATTTCAGCTTTTTCCATTCACTATTATGGAAAACCAAAACGCATGCCTTTTGGCATAAAAAGGCTGCTGCTCAAAACGCTGCGGAAACGCAGTTGAAAACGCAAAGTGCGGACACAGCCTTAGGTGATTTTAATTCTTTATTTGTAAGTTCATGTCCGCCCATAAATTGGAGGCGTTTTTTTAATCTAAAGAGAGGCATTAGAGTAAGCAAACACCCAGCGGTAAGAGGTCACCTTGGCGTCAGCGGTTGGGCTCACATAAAACGGTCGATTTTTGTGTGCTTTATATCTCAGTTTTTATGTGTTTCATAGTAGTATTGCATGTCTAGGCAGGGAAGAAGTGCTGTGTTACAGGAGCGCTCCAAAAATCCATTATGTCTTGGATAATGTACTAAACACACACTGTGCACAGAATTATCAGACAATTTTTTTAACCATATAATTTTTTGGCCTCGCTCACACAAGCATATGAATCAGACGAGTGCAATGTGAAAAAAATGTTATTCAGTGAGTCAGAGCAGATCTGCAATTTTTTTTCTTGTGCCGAATCGGCATGAGACAAAAATCACGACATGATGCAATTTGCAACATATATCCGGATAGCGCGCACTCATACAAGTCTATGGGTGCATGCGAAACATTGGACTGCACTGATGTCATCCGAGTACAGTGTAATATACGCAGAGACAGATAATGGAAAAGATGGAGAAATTAATCTCTCCTCCTTCTCCTCACCTGTACTACAATTTTCACATGCAAGAGAATTGGACCACAGTAGAATGACACTTGGATCACACTCGCAGCAGAGGGTGGGCTGAGAGTCATTAGCATATAACATCCAATTCTCTGGCATCCGATGCTATACACCCTCATTCATGAATTTATTTACCTGCAAAATCCCTAATCGAGGTCCGCCATAATCCATATCGAGGTCCCACGACGCTCCCAGACTCAGTGTCCCAGCCAATGAAGAACAGAATGTTCCCCATTGACTGGGACAGCAGCCACTGCAGATACTGTGGTGTGAGAACCATGGCAGTGACCTGTGGTGATCTCATGATGTCACAGCAGATCACAGAATGTGGGTCACACAGTAGCATGTGACCCACCGTGGGCAGTGATGAACAGTGATGTCATGAGTTCAACTCAGTTCAATGCCATGGTTTTTGCATGAAGTATCGCGAGAGCCTGCAGCAATGAACTTTGGTGATCTCATGATGTCACCACAGGTCACAGCAACTGGCTCGCACGCTACTTTGTGTGAGACTCGCCGGGGGCAATGAACTGCTGTACAAGTCATTGGGAAACATTCTGTCCTTCATTGGCTTGTACACTGTGCCTGGAAATGTCGTGGGACCTCAATATGGATTAAGGTGGACCTGGATTAAGGATTTTGCAGGGAAATAAATTGGAAAAGGAGGGTGTCTCTTGTTTTTATTTCTTTACTAATTTTCTCTTTTTATGTCTTTCAAGTTTTCTTTTGAGGAACGTTGTGGAACCTCCATATACAGTTAGGTCCAGAAATATTTGGACAGTGTCACAAATTTTGGCATTTTACATGTTTACCAAAACATATTCAATATACAGTTATGTAATTGATATGCGCTTTTAAGTGCATATTCTCAGCTTTAGTTTGAGGGTATTCACATCCTAATTGGGGTAAGGGTTTAGGAATTACTGCTCTTTAACTTGTAGCTGCCTCTTTTTCAAGGGACCAAAAGTAATTGGACAATTGTCTCAAAAGCTCTTTAGTAGGCTGCATAGGCTATTCCCTCATTAATTCATCATCAATTTAGCAGGAAAAAGGTCTGGAGCTGATTCCAGGTGTGACCTATGCATTTGGAAGCTGTTTTTGTGAACTACATGCAGTCAAAGGACCTCTCAATGGAGGAAAAACAGACCATCACTGGGATGAAAAACAAAGAAAAAATCCATCAGAGAGATAGCAGTAATGCTAGGGATGGCCAAATCAAGAGTTTGGTAAATTTTGGAACAAAATGAGCACACTGGAGAACTTGGGAACTCAAACAGGTGTGGATGTCCAAGGCAGATAATAGTGGTGGATGATCACAGAATTCTTTCCTTAGGGAAGGAAAACCAATTCACTGCATCCACCCAAGTGAAGAACCCTCTCCAGGACGTGCGTGCTTCATTATCTAAGTCTACCATAAAGAGAAGACTGCATGAGAGCAAATACAAAGGGGTCAACACAAGGTTCAAACCATTAATAGCCTTAAAAATAAAAAGGCCAGATTAGATTTTGTCAAAAAGCATCTAAGAAGCCAGCCCAGTTCTGGAAAAGCATTGCACAGACAGATGAAACTAAGAACAACCTGTACCAGAATGATGGGAAGAAGAAAGTATGGAGAAGTCTTTCAACAGCTCATGATCCAAAGCATACCACATCCTCTGTAAAACATGGTGGGGGCAGTGTGATGGCATGAGCATGCATGGCTTCTAGTGGCACTGGTTCACTAGTGTTTATTGATTATATGACTGAAGGCAAGCAGCTGGATGAATTCTGAAGTGCATAGGGCTTTACTTTCTGCTCAGATTCTACCAAATGTGAAAAGGTTGATTGGACAATGACCTAAAACATACTGCAAGAGCAACCCAGGAGTTCTTTAAGGCAAAGAATTGGAATATTTTGCAATGGTCATGTCAATCACCAGATCTGAACCTCATCAAGCATGTATTTCACGTACTTAAGGCAAAACGTAAGGCAAAAAGACCCACAAACAAGCAACAACTGAGGTCAACTGAAGTAAAGGCCTGGCATAGCATTTCAAAGGAGAAAACCCAATGTTTAGTGACGTCCATGGCATCCAGACTTCTGGCAGTCATTGCCTGCAAAGGATTCTATACAAAGAATTAAAAATGTATTTATTGGTTTGGCACATCTAATAGATGCTCCACTTCTAGCTGGGGTGGCTGAGGGCTGCTCTTTTTATTCTGGGAAGGGCCAAATAACCTTGGCTGTTCCCACCATAATAATGTCAGCCCCCAGTTGTCTGCTCTCCCTAGGCTGGTTGAAAAAATGGGTGGGGGACCAAAAGCCGTTTTTTTAAATTATTTTTCCAAAAAAATAAAAAATTATCATGGGATCCCATCTAATTTTCAAAACCAGCCAAGAGACAGCTTACAGCTGCGGGTTGCAGCCTGTAGCTGCTGCTGCGACTGTGATGGTTATGAAAATTAGGGAGGACCCCAAGTCATTTTTTTTCTTACAGTTCTCTTACCCAATTTCACCATAATCAGTTGTGTTTTACCAGGAGCAAGAATTAGCGGCTGCTAGACAACTTTGGTTCCGCTTATACAGTAATAGCTGTTGCAAGAAAGGTGGAAGATGCTATCTAAAATATCTTTGTCTGCCACAGCATTAAAGTGACCCTTCCTTATAGGGGCTGAAACAAAAAATCGGTCTAAATTTCTAAAACCTTCATCGCCACATTGAGAAATGTGAATTATTATTACTCCAGATAACACGTGCTCACTGCTTTTAAGACTTGACATGGTGTATGTCGAAAGGCACTTGGATGCTTCAAACATCAATTGGGAATTACTCAGTAAGCACGGTATTACTTTACCAAGGATCCATGTCCCTTGCTGGATTCTGGTTGTCATTGTTTGGGGAATCCCACCCTGCATCCTGGATCTCCATGACTTACAGTATATACAGTGAACATAGCCTATACGTTTGATGAACGGATTTTCACCTGAAATGTTACATAATACTGTGCTTACTGCATTGTAACCAATTGATATGAAATACTGTCAATAAATCCTATTTGTATACTTTATTAAATTTTAAGGGGTTTACAATAACAGAGGAGGGGGTAATTGAAGTATTTAAAATGCATTCTTAAAAATATTGTTGAAATAACAAAGAAGGGGAAGAGGAGGGGAAGAAAGGGTAGGCTAAAAGTGGATGGGAAGGGGTATTGGAGGGGAAGTGGGAATGGAAGGAGTTAGGGAATATAAAGGGGGAGGAGAAAGGGAAGGAGGAAGACGTTGAGGTAATTCGTTAAATTTCAAAGTCAAGCAAGATTATAAACTCATATTCATTTAGCACAGTATATAAACGCATTCGGAAAATAACATATTACATTTATATTATTTAGATAATGTCAAGGAACTAATTCAAAACAAGGTTTGGCATGTATTTCTGGGACCAAAGAGACCATCTTATTTTATATCTTTGATAGTTTTTTTTCTTTTAACGCAATATTATACTCATATAAATTATGAGCTGAAACCCTGTCCGTAACTTCTGAAATAGATGGGATTCTTTCTTCTCTCCAGTTGGCTGCTAATAAATTCTTAATACCTAAGAAAATGTGACAGACAATGTATCTATACTTTTTCTCATATTCTTCTAACCCTATGGAAAGAATAACCAATTCTGGAGTAAGATTTATATCTTTTGTAGTCAATTGCTTTAAGAGGTCTCTGACTTTCTTCCATAAGGGTTTAAGTAAAGGACATCCCCAGAAAATGTGGATAAAGGATCCATTTTTCCCGCAACCTCTCCAACATAGTGGTGAGTTTTCAGCAGAAAACTTGCACAACTTTAGAGGGGTATAGTACCATCTGGAATACACTTTATAATATGTCTCCTGAAGAGAAGCACAGGTTGCAGTTGCATAAGTTGTTTACAGAGCTTGTTTCCATGTACTTATAGGGAATTCCTTGTGCAAATCTTTCTCCCAATTATTTAGGTTTAGCTTTTTCTCAAATTCATAATCTTCATTTAGCAAGGAATATATATTACTGGTTTTCCAAATAATTTGGTTTAATGGATTATTCAATAAATTTATTAGGGGTTTAGGAAGCTGAAATCTAGGTTTTTTGTTTGTAAGAAAATTTTCTATACGATACCAAATTTTTTTCTCTTTATTTGGGATGTTGAATTTACTTTGTATGTTTTTGAAGGGCAAGATTTTGTTATTTTCTATTAGGTCGAGAAAATTGTTTATGTTGTATTGTTTCCATTTTATTATGTTCATTTTGGGAGTCAGAATTTGTATTGTTTCAATTGGGCAACATTTAATATACTCCAAAGGTACATTATCTTTCATCAATGTTTTTAATAGGGATTTCCATGCCAATAGTTCTGCTTTACTTGTTTGAAATTTAGTTAATGTTTTTTGTGTGTTTAAAAGTTGGGCCAAAATGATATCTGATTTGGGAATGTTTCGATTATAATGTTTTTCTATATGTACCCAACTATTTTTAAATTTGGTAATTAGACTATTTTGGGTCTGTTTAATGAGACTAGTTAAATAATAAGCGAAAATATTCGGTAAACCTAGGCCTCCATTCCTCTTATGTTTACATAAAATGTTTTGGGAAATTCTAGGTTTTTTATTTTGCCAGATGAATAGTGATAACTGAGATTGTAGTTTCTGGATCCAGTGCTTAGGAATTGTTGTTGTTAAACATCGGAATAGGTATAGAATTTTCGGCAAAATAATAGATTTATATGATATGACCTTTCCCATCCATGAAACTTCAGTCATCTTTAAATTTTTCAATTCATTTTGGATGTTGTTTAATAATGGGGTAATGTTCATAGATACAATTTTTTTGGTTGGGTTTGTAATGTATATCCCTAAACTTTCAATTTTTCAGTTTCCCACTTGAAGGCAAATTCCTTCTGAATACAATCTTTTAAATCAGGGTCTATGTTATAACCCAAAATTTGGGACTTAGAATAATTGATTTTATAATATGATACGGCTGAGAAATCATCCAGAATATTAATTGTATTTCTAAGTGACTCTAGTGGGTCGGTTATACTAAGAATTACATTGTCAGCATATAGTGTGATTTTATACTGTTTGTGATTTGTGGAAATGGAAATACCTTTTATATTTTCTCTTACTCTAATTTTTTCAGCTAGGGGTTCCATCATTAAGGCAAATAATAAAGGAGAGAGTGGGCAGCCCTGTCTGGTTCCATTGCTTATAGAAAAATTACTAGAGAGGAAGTTATTGACGTAGATTTTTGCAGTGGGTTGGGAATAAATTTCTAATATTAATTTTAATATCTGACCATTAAATCCAAATTTTTTCAAGGTTGCTATCATGTAACCCCAATGGATCCTATCGAAAGCCTTCTCTGCATCCAATGAAAGGAGCAAAGAAGGCTCCTGATTTTTCTCAACCAGATCCACAAGGTTCAAAATGTTACGCGTCGCATCAGATAACTGCCTGTCTTTAATAAACCCCACCTGATCCAAGTGGATCAAATTAGGGAGAATTTTCTGAAGCCGGTTTGCAATAAGCTTAGAGATTAACTTCATATCTGTGTCAATCAAAGATATCGGCCTATAATTTGACATGTCTAGAGGATCACTTTTATTTTTTGGGATAATAGTAATATTAGCTGTAAGCATCTCTTCTGGGATATGTCCTTCTGTAGATAAGTAGTTAATTAATCTGGTCAGATATGGGGATAATATATCTCCAAATGTTTTATAATATTCATTATTTAGCCCGTCGGGACCTGGTGATTTCTCTAATTTAAGCTGTTTGATGACTAATAAAACTTCTTCTTTTGTATATAGCTTATTTAAAGATTTTAAATCATTATTTGAAATTTTGGGAAGGTCAATTTTATCTAGAAAATCCTTTATTGATTTTTCAGTGCGTTGTATTAGGTTTTCGTTATCTTTCAAGTTATATAAATCGTGGTAGTATCTGGCGAAGGAATTTGCAATATCTTTAGGATGTTTACAGAGGATAATGTCTTTATTTTTAATTGCTGGTATTCTACTTTTAACTCTTTGTTGCCTAATTCTTTTCATCATTAATTTTGTGGGTCTATTATTAGAATGGTAAAAATTTGTTTTGTTTATTAACGTCACTTTGTTGTACTCTTGGGTTAGTAAAGAATTTAGTTCTATTCTCAGATTCAGAATGTGGGACTGATTTGCATCTGATGGGTTTATTATTTGTATGTGTTCAGCTTCCCTAATTTTGTCTGAAATTTCTTTGAATTTCTTCAATTTTTGCTTTTTATCTTTACTGTTTATTTGTATCATTATCCCTCTTATGACCGCTTTATGTGCGTTCCAAAGAGAGCTAATTGAGATGTCGTTTGTGTCATTTTCCTTGAAATAATTTTTAAGGGCTTCTTCAATTACTGCAGTATGTTTTGGGTTTCTAAGCAAATACGAATTGCACCTCCATATTCTATCACTATTATCTAATTTTCCAGAACCTATCTGAAAATTTACAGGGGAATGGTCAGACCAGGTTCTTTGACCTATGCTTACAGATTTAAATGTATTTATTGTAAATAATGTAGTTAGAACCAAGTCTATTCTTGAAAAAGTCTTATGGGAGTCAGAATAATACGTATACTCTCTTGAACTCGTATTTAAGCACCTGAACATATCAAACAATTCTTCGTCTTCAAGCCAATTATCTAATGTAGGTAAAAGATATCTTGTTTTAGATGTTGAATCTAGCATACCATTTGGTACCATATTAAAATCACCAAAAAGAATCAAATCCCCCTTCTGAACTTCTCTGACAATAGTCATCAACTTATTAAGGAAGTGTATCTGGCCTCTATTTGGTGCGTATACATTAACAAATGTATATATTGTGTTTCTGCACACTATTATGCAATACCTACCTGCATTATCAGATACCTCAGTAATAAGTTCAAAGGTTACAGAATCTCTAATTAGAATAGCCACACCAGCCTTTTTTTTTTCATTTGAGGAAGTCTATTTGTGGGGAAAACGTCTATGGTTGAATGAAGGCGGTTTGGACTTTTTAAATTTTGTCTCTTGGAGACCTACAACATCCGCCTTTGATTCATTCAGGAATTTCCATACCGCAAATCTCTTCCTTGGACTGTTTAGTCCCCTGACATTATATGTCAAGAGATTAAGTGTCATTAGCAATAGTATTGAAAAAGGTGGTTATTCCGAATGTTGTGTGGGGTAACCAAAGATTAGATTCGTATAAACATATAACTTGACTATTATTTTGTTCCTGTATGGAAAGAAAAAGGTTAAACACAAGTAATACAAACAAGAAAAACATAACTGTATAACATAAGTCCCAAAGTCTTCCTGGAGGATTTTGATATGGAAATGAAATGAAACCCATTTCAAGGATCACTCCTGATGGGAGTAAAGTTCAACAGCCAATGTCTTACTCCAACCTCTTTTATGAGTGGATATCCAAATCCAGGTGGTGGACTATAAATATTGTCCAACTAAATTGATGAGCCTAGAGAAGAAATAATAAATCAAGTTGTAACGAGTCCAAGATCCTTCAGCATCTTCTCGCCTTCTTTCGCAGAGATGATAGACAAAGTCTTTCCTTGATGATGGATTAGGATCTTTGTAGGAAATCCCCATCTATATGATATGTTGTTCTGTCTAAGTAGTTGAGTGATACTATTGAGACTTTTCCTCTGTAGAATGGTTTCTTTAGATAAATCCAAAAAAATCTTTAAATTCTTGTAGGGTGAAGGAAGACTCTTGTGAAGTCTTAGGTATTCAAATAGTTTTTCTTTCGTTTTATAGAAATGTATCCTGAGAATGGTATCCCTCGGAGTGTCTTGTGATATAAATTTTGGTCTAGGTAGCCCATGAACCCTATCTACAGTCAAATCCAATTCTGACATGTTAGGCAAGGTTGTTTTCAGTAGTTTCTGGATATATTGCAAAAGTTCGTTATTTTTGACATTTTCAGGAATGCCTCTAACCTTAAAATTATTCCTGCGATTCCTGTCTTCTTGGTCAGTTAGTTTTTGTTTCAAAATTCTGATTTCTTCTTTCATTTTCAATTGCTCTATAGCAACCACTTTGGTATCTTTTTTCAATGAATCGACTTCAGTTTCTGTTTTTTTAATTCTTGTGGACATAGAATTGAAAGTTGATCTCATTTCGTTGATCCGTGGTTCTAAGTCCGCCTGAATTGACATTCTGAAATTAGAAAGTGAGTCCGAAATGAATTTTTGGAGTGAGAGTATATCTTGTGATAAAATAACATTTTCTTTTACAGCTCCTAAGTCCATCGGTGAGGTATCAGGTGGGTTATTTTCGACATCCAAGCGTGCTCTTTGTTTATCTGGACTGTTGAGTGAAGAAGAAAGTTCATTTCCAGAATCTGAATCTGAATCCATGGCCCAAGCATCCCAGTCAGTATCTCTGTTTTTTGACGCATCCTTTTCTTTTTGTCTTGAGCCTCTTTTCTTCCCTTGTTGGCGTTTGTTTTTAATTATTTTGGGAATTGCTCCAGAGCTTGGATTCCCAGGTGAAATATTTGTTGTGTTAGTTGGTGCCTCTTTGGTGTTTGTTGATGTAGTCGAAGTATTTTCCTCTTTTCCTTTTCTGTTATCTTTTTGAGACATTTTGTTTCAGGAATATTAATATTATATAGTAGGTCACTTAAGAGATTAATTATAGTTTTTAAACTTGGTGTATAACTAGTTTGCCTAATCTATTATATCTCTTTGATGTCTAGAGAGCTTTACTATCCATTACCACTGTCAGCAATCCCGCAATGTTTTAGTCTCAATAACTTTTTTGTGCCAGCTTTACTTTTCTTGAACGATGTCTGGAATTATGCAGGGGAGAGTCCTCTCTCCCTTGAGTATTGAGATTAGTTGGACCACACTTAGTTTAGGTTGTCAGATGTTCAGAAGTGACTGACATGCAAGGGTTTATATTAAAGTTGCACTGGTATTCACCTATGCAGTTTACACAGGCAATAATAATAACAATAATAATAATAATAATTACGTTGTACCAGCTTAATTTTTCATAGGGTATGCCTAGAATCATTCAGTAAAGGGCTCCCTTTCTGCCAAGTGTCAAAACAAGTCAGACCAGGTTTTAGTATTGCGGTCAGAAGTGTCACAACTGAGGCTATAGAAGATCTCTGATATGTAAACTGCATATAAGTCTGTCAGGCTGGCTACAGTTGTTTGCACCACTGATTTCAGCCGCCGATTTATCCTGTGAATTTGCACAGATATTATCAATTATGGTCTTAATATATTTATTAGGGTCTCTTCTTATCAAGTGTAGTTCGTTTTAATCAGAACAATTTCTCCAAAAAGCTGTCAAGAATGCTTTCTGTCAGGGCAGTTATCCTGTCATAGATCAGAGTTAAACAGGGTTCATAGGCACCACTGACAGGAATTCAACACTGTCAATTTCAGCTTTAAATAATTCTCTTGTACCAAGTCAGAATTGCCCCAAGTCTCTTGTCCCCATGACAACTAGATGGCTCCCTCACTACATAGAAGCAGTTTGCTGTCTCAGAGGGATGTTATTCAGCAGTGTGAGGAGGAGATTATCCATTAATTGTGGGATAATTTAGATTATTGATAAAAGCAGATAAAGAATATTAAATTATTTTGTGAGAAATTATCTTCTCTGGTGCTTAGTAGTAGAATAATTGTCCTGTCACCGAGGCACCTCCATGCGCCACTTACAGCTTAAGGAGACCTGGGTTACAACTATTTTGATGTGAAATCTGTCAAATTTAGTCTCTAAAGGCTCCTCATGTCTTCCTGAAGCTTTTATACTTCTTTTTTACCAGAAATGGATGAGTTTTATCTTCTTCTACGTCGCTTTTGAGGTTAGAGATACAGCAGCAATTAAAAGATACATCCTGTGTCGTCCATCATTAGGCCACGCCCCCAATAAATCCTATTTGAAGCATGTCCTGCTGCCTTTAGTTGTGCAGTTCCTTCACTCTGTCTACTGTTGCTCTACAGGAGCTCAGTGGTAGGCCCTAATGAATGAGCACCCTTCCCAAGCCAACTCTAATTTTGACTCTGAGTTTGTGTGGTTTTATGGCTGAACGATTGTTACTCGTAGACATGACGTGATGACACAGCTGACGTGTGCTGATTTAGCAGATCAGAAATTTACCAAACTGATGATTGATCAATTCAAGGTGCAATGTGTCACTGAGCTCTTCATTACGAATGTTCGTCTATAGCTGTGCTAGATTTAATGCATCTGTTTGCAAAGGGGTGTCTGAAAACTCTGATTTCTATACATAGCAAGGATCTCTATATACTTTTAGTCAGGTAGTGTATTTTTCCGTGACCATATTTAATAATCCAGCAGGACCAGGACCATAACAGGAGGTTATTTAATAGAAACTTAATAAAAGTAAATGATTTGTTAAAGAAAACCTTATGGTTAGAACTAAAAAAAAATAACAAGTAAAGGGTTAAGTAGATCTGTAGGGGATTTCTGTACAGATCAGAATGTGCTGTCAGCCTATGCACCTGTGAATGGTAAAATCATGAACAGTAACACATGATCGAACAGGTGCAGCTCTGCCGCAACCATCGTTGTGCCAAACACCCCACCGTTGTGTAGAATACTGTGCCAATACGGATTTTAATTTTCTAGTAATTGCAGCCAGGTGAAGAAATGTCTGTTCAACACACGAAATATAAAGCACTTTTTTATCTTACAAATACCCAGTGGCCGTGCATCACTCATAATATTGTTACAATGTGTCAGGGCCAGGTGGACGGGCAGACCCAGGAGGTGGATCCACTGGGCCGAACTCCTAGATGTTGGTAAGGGGTCCGGTAGCTGGAGCACTATAGACAGCAGAACAGTCCGTGCACACGAGGATAACGGAGAAGTCCCTGGGACCACGGAGTCACTGATGGTAGTCCGGGTGACGCAGCTCAGGTTCGGAAGCCGAGATGATGTCAAGCGGGGTCCGGAACCTTTGGAGCGAGATGACGGGTCACCGCAGGGATCCGAGATGGTAGGGACTGTCAGGATGGCAGATGGACAGCGTTCGGGGTTCGGGATTCGGTCAGGACCGGATGGCGAGGCAGGCACGGCTCTACAAGAGAGATAGGTGAGTATATCACAAAAACACCAGGAGACCTGACTCCTAGCTTAGGAAACACGAAGATCAGGCCCCGCCCCCTTGGACAATAAACCCCTTTATACCCTGTACCTGTTTTGCATCATTTCCTGTTAATGGACGCTGGCCCTTTAAGAAAGGGTCAGTGACCGCGCGCGCGCCCTAATGCGCATGCGCGCGGCCCGGGTGCCAGAAGCCAGGGAAGGAAGCTGAGAGGAGGATGCAGGGGAGCCGGCCAGGACCTGGGAAGCCGTCGGGCGCCGGGATCGGAGACCAGGGATCCTGGGAAGGACGGGCACCGGAGGCTGGAGAGCGGGGAGCGTGGCAGGTGAGCCGGGGAGCGGAGCTGAGGACCCGGGGAGCGGAGCAGAGGACCCGGGGAGGGGAGCCGAGGACCCGGGGAGCGTGACAGTACCCCCCCCCCCACGCCCTGCTCCCCGCAACCGGGACATGAAGGCACGGATCAGAGGAGTGCCTACGTTCTCCCTGGGCTCCCAGGACCTATCCTCAGGACCATACCCCTCCCAGTCCACCAGGAAGAACTGTCGACCCCGTACGGTCTTCATGGCCACGATATCCCTTACCGCATAGATGTCGTCATCGGCAATAGGTGGAGGAGCCGGACTGGCAGCAGCGGAGAAGGGACCAAGGACAACCGGCTTGAGCAGGGAGACGTGGAATGAGTTGGGTATCCTCATCGTGGCCGGGAGCTGTAGCTTGTAGGAGACCTCATTGATCTTGTTGAGGACTTTAAACGGCCCGATGTAGCGAGGACCCAGCTTGTATGATGGTATCTTCAAGCGGACGTACTTGGAAGCAAGCCAGACGAGATCTCCAGGAGAGAAACACGGAGGGTCCAGACGTCTCTTGTCTGCGTGTCGTTTCATCCGTAGGGAAGCACGCCCAAGGGACGCCTTGACAGAGTCCCAAATGGTTGCAAAGTCACGGGCTACAGTATCAGCAGCAGGGACATCCGAAGAAGGGGATACCGGCAATGGGACGGAGGGCTGGAGTCCGTAAACGACATGGAAGGGAGAGCTGGAGGACGACTCACTGATGTGGTGGTTATGGGAGAATTCAGCCCAAGGAAGAAGCGTGGACCAGTCGTCGTGATGGGCGTTGACATAGTGACGTAAAAAAGAGGTCAAGATTTGATTGACCCTCTCCACTTGGCCATTAGACTGAGGATGGTATGCAGATGAAAAGTCCAGAGTCACTCCCAGATGTTTGCAGAGAGCCCTCCAGAAGCGGGAGGTGAACTGAGTTCCTCTGTCGGATACGATGTGTAATGGAAAGCCATGCAAGCGGAAGATGTGATGTATATAGGCATCCGCGAGTTCTTGAGCAGAGGGCAGTCCTGCCATAGGGAAGAAATGAGCCATTTTAGAGAACCGATCCACCACGACCCATATGACTGTGTGCCCGGAGGACAATGGCAAGTCCGTAATAAAGTCCATCGCTATGTGTTGCCACGGAACTGAGGGTATCGGCAGAGGCAGAAGACGGCCATATGGCAGGTGTTTGGGCGTCTTGTTCCTGGCACAAGAGGAGCAGGCAGAGACAAAAGCAGCGACGTCCGTGCGAAGGGATGGCCACCAGTAGTGACGTACAATCGCACTCCAAGTTCTCTTCTGACCAGCATGACCGGCTGTTTTCGAGGCATGACCCCAGTGTAACACTTTTTGCCTGTCTGTCTCAGAGACATAGGTCTTCCCGGGCGGTATCTGGGCCAGGGTGACAGGGGCCACCGGAATGATTTTGCTAGGACAGATGATGGGTTGGGTAGTCTCTTCCTCCTGCTCCATGGGCATGAAAGACCTGGACAAGGCATCAGCGCGTACATTCTTGTCCGCGGGTCGGAAATGGAGCTGGAAATCAAACCTGGCAAAGAATAAGGACCACCTGGCTTGCCGTGGGTTCAGTCGCTGAGAAGCTCTTGGAGAAGAATCCGCAAGTCACCATCTTCCCGGAGGAGGACTTCTGCATGAGCACTGCTCCGGCTCCTGAGGAGGAGGCATCCACCTCCAGGGTGAACTGGCGGTTTAACTCCGGACGGTGGAATACAGGAGAGGAGGCAAATGCCCGCTTCAGAGAGCCAAACGCGGCGTCGGCCGCCGGGGACCAGTCCTTGGGATTAGCCTCTTTCCTGGTCAAAGCGGAGAGAGGAGCAGTCAGAGCAGAGAAGTGAGGGATGAACTGGCGGTAGTAGTTGGCGAATCCCAGGAAGCGTTGGATTGCCTTCAGTCCAGAAGGAGGAGGCCAGTTGAGAATGGAGGAGACCTTCTTTGGATCCATCTGCAGTCCAGTATCAGAGATGATGTACCCCAGGAAGGGGAGAGAAGACTGCTCAAAGACACACTTCTCGTACTTGGCGTACAGGCGATTCTCTCTCAGTCTTTGTAGAACCAGTTGTACGTTCTCTCTGTGGGTCTGGAGGTCCGGTGAGAAGACAAGGATGTCATCCAGATACACTACTACACAGACGTAAAGAAGGTCCCGGAAAACGTCGTTCACCAGTTCTTGAAAGACGGCTGAGGCGTTACACAGGCCGAAGGGCATCACGCAGTATTCATAGTGCCCATCGCGCGTATTGAACGCGGTCTTCCATTCGTCCCCAGAGCGGATGCGTACCAGATTGTAAGCACCCCGAAGATCCAGCTTGGTGAACACACGAGCTCCTCTAAGCCGGTCAAACAATTCGGGGATGAGCGGCAGAGGGTACTTGTTTTTTACGGTGATTTGATTCAAACCCCGGTAGTCTATGCATGGGCGTAAGTCGCCCTCTTTCTTCTTGACGAAGAAGAAACCTGCTCCAGCAGGAGAGGAGGATCTCCGAATGAATCCCCTTGCCAGGCTCTCTGTGATGTAAGTAGACATGGCCCTTGTTTCGGCTGGAGACAATGGATATATCCGTCCTCGAGGTGGTGTTGTTCCAGGGAGCAGGTCGATGGCACAATCGTAAGGACGATGTGGCGGAAGTACCTCGGATTCCTTTTTATCAAAGACGTCTGCAAAGGACCAATAGGCCGAGGGCAGCCCCGGTAGGTTCTCTGGAACCGGAGGTCGTCGGATGGGTTGTATAGTCTTCAGGCACTTCTCATGGCACGAAGAGCCCCATCGGGTGATTTCGCCAGTGCCCCAGCTGACTGACGGTTCGTGTGTCCGTAACCAGGGAAGTCCCAGCAGGATCTGATGGGACATGTGTGGGAGGACGTAGAAAGCGATGTTCTCGGTGTGCAGGGCACCGATACGCAGTTCCACCGGCTTGGTGATCCAGGAGATGGTGTCAGAGAGGGGTCTCCCATCCACAGAGGCAATCACGAGGGGCTTGTCGAGTGGAGTAACAGGCACCTGGTACTTGTCCACCGTGGCCTGCTGGATGAAATTGCCTGCTGCCCCGGAATCGAGGTATGCCTCAGCCGTGAACCGCGTCTCTCCCGTTGTCACTTGCACAGTTCACGTAACCGGGTCTGAGAGAGTCCCAGCACCTAGGGTGGCCTCTCCTACCAACCCTAGGCTTTGGAGTTTCCCGGCCTCTCTGGACAGGAGCGTAGCAGGTGTGTGTCCTCTCCGCAGTAAAAGCAGAGGCCCTTGGCGAGCCACTCAGCTCGACGTAGTTCAGACTGCCGCACTCTGTCGATCTGCATGGGCTCGTGAATGGGAAGCCCAGCTGTCGATGACTGAAGTACGGCGGGCTTCTGCGGAGGAGAGGAATGCCGTACCGAACGTCTCTCACGGGACACTTCCTTGGATCGCTCCTGAAAACGAATGTCCACTCGAGTCGCTAGGGTGATCAGGGCATCCAGGGTGGTCGGTACGTCACGACCCGCCAGCTCGTCTTTAATTCGCCCCGAGAGTCCTTCCCAGAAGGCGGCGGTTAGGGCCTCGTTGTTCCACCCGAGTTCCGAAGCCAAGGTGCGAAACCGGATGGCGTATTGGCCCACCGTCAGAGTCCCCTGACGTAACCGGAGAAGAGACGAAGCGGACGCGGAGGCGCGTCCGGGCTCATCAAAGGTGCCACGGAATGCCTGCAGGAACTCCTGGATGTTCGTGGTCACAGGATCCCCCTTCTCCCACAAGGGGTTCATCCATGCCAGTGCCTCACCCTCTAGATGGGACATGATGAAGGCGACCTTGGCTTGATCGGAGGCAAACAAATGCGGCAGCTGCGTGAAATGAAGGGAGCATTGGTTTAAGAATCCCCTGCAGGTCTTGGGGTCTCCGGCGTACCGGGGTGGTGAGGCCAAACGAAGTCTGGAAGTATCTGAAGATGTCGCCACGGGAGCTGGAGCCGTGGACTGACTAGTGGAAGCCCGGGATGCTGAAGACGTAACTGCCTCTTGTAGCGTGTTCAGGCGGGCGTCCACAGAAGACATGAATTGCAGCATGCGGGTCTGAGTCTCACGTTGGCGTTGGAGTTCCTCCTGTACGGCTGCTAGTGCTGCAGCGGGATCCATGGCCTGATCTTACTGTCAGGGCCAGGTGGACGGGCAGACCCAGGAGGTGGATCCACTGGGCCGAACTCCTAGATGTTGGTAAGGGGTCCGGTAGCTGGAGCACTATAGACAGCAGAACAGTCCGTGCACACGAGGATAACGGAGAAGTCCCTGGGACCACGGAGTCACTGATGGTAGTCCGGGTGACGCAGCTCAGGTTCGGAAGCCGAGATGATGTCAAGCGGGGTCCGGAACCTTTGGAGCGAGATGACGGGTCACCGCAGGGATCCGAGATGGTACGGACTGTCAGGATGGCAGATGGACAGCGTTCGGGGTTCGGGATTCGGTCAGGACCGGATGGCGAGGCAGGCACGGCTCTACAAGAGAGATAGGTGAGTATATCACAAAAACACCAGGAGACCTGACTCCTAGCTTAGGAAACACGAAGATCAGTCCCCGCCCCCTTGGACAATAAACCCCTTTATACCCTGTACCTGTTTTGCATCATTTCCTGTTAATGGACGCTGGCCCTTTAAGAAAGGGTCAGTGACCGCGCGCGCGCCCTAATGCGCATGCGCGCGGCCCGGGTGCCAGAAGCCAGGGAAGGAAGCTGAGAGGAGGACGCAGGGGAGCCGGCCAGGATCTGGGAAGCCGTCGGGCGCCGGGATCGGAGACCAGGGGGCCTGGGAAGGACGGGCACCGGAGGCTGGAGAGCGGGGAGCGTGGCAGGTGAGCCGGGGAGCGGAGCTGAGGACCCGGGGAGCGGAGCAGAGGACCCGGGGAGGGGAGCCGAGGACCCGGGGAGCGTGACACAATGCTTCAAAAATTCCACTAAAAAGCTGGTCAAATATTGATGATATATAGTAAGCAGGAAGTCCAAGAATTCATTAAATGAAACACAATGTATCAGGAGTTTAAATGGATTTTGTCAGTTAGTTCAAGAGCACTACAATGTTGGGGCAGAGACCGGATCCCAGCGATGTGTCACTTGCTCGGCAGCTTGGTGTAGTTTAAATACAATCATTGTTTTATCAGCAGGAGATTATCACTGCAGCACTAGGTGTCTTGTGCCAGGCAGACCAACTAATCTGAGTAACCCCACCACTGATTGGCAACTCGCTGACAATACACAGTGTACACAGTGTAGCTGCCAATCAGTGTTGTGGGCATGGTTATACACAGCTCAGTATTTTGACCACTACTACATCTACAGCAGAGAAAACAGAGATTTTATCAAAACTGCACCAAGCAGTCCAGTAAGTGACCCATTGCTACTATCATGGTCTCTGCCTCTACAACTGTCACACGGTGTTTGGCACTAAACTCGCCAAGTATCATGGCAGCATCAGATGCTATTCAGACTACAGACTTTGTCACGCCACACTATGCTTTTTGCAGTGCTTCTGAGTTGCACAGGCAGGCTCGGGTGTCAACCAGCTGGGTGCTCATTAGTGATCAGGCTACCAGGGGTTAATTTCTGCTAGCCTGCTGGGTACCTTTTGGATCACATGTTGCAGGAGACTTATCACAATTACTCTCTGCTTTTTTAACCCTAGAACGCGAAAGCAATTCAATCTACCATAGAAAACAAATGACCTAGCAGGCCTGCGAGGTCCCAGGTATGCGTTCTAGGGTTAAGATGGAGGAATCTGTCTGCCATGCAGACTAGAGCTTTTGCTAATTCGGCCCGTGTACTGTGTAAGTTGTGATTTACTGCGTGTTGCTTGGTGTGCTGTGGAATTCCTCCTATAATCTGGTTATTTCCTCCATGCTCTTTGTTTTCCCCTTATCATGTGTTGTCTAATCTCTCTGTGTGGGCATCCTGTGTGCTCACCATTAGACATATCATAACCATTAGACATATCTCTGTGAGTAAGCACAGCTACCCTTGCCTGAGGGCCAGTTTAGGTCCCCTGTTATTCCCTCACATCCTGTGACAAAATGCTGCTCTCAGATTACATAGCAAAAATCTGTTGACCAATTCCCTTTAACTATAATAATAATAATAATAATCTTTATTTCTATAGCACCAACATATTCTGCAGCGCTTTACAATTCAGGAGGATCATATACAAACAAGTAACAGTTATAGAAAATACAATATTTAGAGGGAAAAAAAGACAACCCTGCTCGTGAGAGCTTCCAATCTACAATGAGATATGGGAGGGGGGGAAAGGTACAAGTGCTTATTTACAATGACAATCCAGCCATCTCAAGGAAATGGGGGATAGATAATGCCTTCCTGGACCAATTGGCTTGAACCTTGAGATGCATTTGGGTAGACTGGAGTTTGACGTGGGGTTCTGTTGTGAGAAGTTGTATAGGGACTGTGTGAATTGGATTTGATTAGGGAGTGTGATAGGCCGCCCTAAAAAGATGCGTTTTTAGGGTGCGTCTGAAGCTGAGTAAGTTGTGATTCATCCTAACTTCTTGGGGTAGAGCATTCCAGAGAATTGGTGCAGCTCGGAAGAAGTCTTGGATATACTATATCAGATTGCTCAGAGGGATGATGAATGATACCTCTTCTGATCAGTTAGTAGTAACTAAAACTAATGAATTAAAATGATTCAAACAAAACTTAGAAAATAAACGATCCAAACCATTGTGTTCATTAACGAGCATCTCAGTAACTGACAAATAGCTGCGTTCTTCAATAAGACTACTAGCACACAATGCAGTTGCCATTACTGATCTTCCTAAAGCGGGCCTTACACGCTGCGATCTCGCTAGCGAGATCGCAAGCGATCGTACCTGCCCCTGTCAATTGTGCGACACGGGCAAATCGCTGCCCGTGCCACACAACCTAGCTTAACCCCGTCGCATGCACTTACCTGCCCTGCAACGTCGCTCTGGCCGGCGAACCGCCTACTTTCTAAGGGGGCGGTTCGTGCGGCATCACGGCGACGTCACACAGCAGCCGTCCAATAGAAGCGGAGGGGCGGAGATGAGCGGGACGTAACATCCCGCCCACCTCCCTCCTTCCGCATTGCCGCCGGCCGCAGGTAAGGAGAACTTCGTCGCTCCTGCGGTGTCACACACAGCGATGTGTGCTGCCGAATGAACGAAGAACAACATCGCTAATAAGCAGAAAACGATATTTTGTTTCAGGACGACCTCTCCGCGGCAAACGATTTTGACCGCTTTTGCGATCATTTAAGGCAGCTCATAAGTGCCACACACTGCGATATCGTTAATGACGCCGGATGTGCGTCACAAACACCGTGACCCCGACGATAATTCATTAACGATATCGTAGCGTGTAAAGCCCGCTTAACTTTTAGAAAAAGCTAATAAATTGTTATGATATTATACCACCAGTATGTATAAATTGAGATATTTTTCTATACAGTGTGACCGTTTGACAATGACTGTAAACCCCACCAAAAAGAGGTTGATAAATAGGTTTGTATAGCCGAAGACAACGTAGCATGTGTAATAAGGAAACAAAAAGGGGGAGAAATAAAATCCAGCCACTTTCCAAGGTGTCCGCCATTACAAACAGTTCTACAGGAATGAGTCATTCTAAAAAGCTCACTGAATTCGAGTGTCGTCCTATAAGGACGCTACCATTGTAACAAGTCAGTTTGGGGAATATTTAGAATAAAAGAAATTCCAATTCCACAATCACCTGAGAGTGATATTGTTGAAAAGTCGAAGTGTTCAGGAACTGCAGCCACTCAGCCACAGATTATGTAAAGTTACATAGTGGAGTTATCAAGTACTGAGGACTTTAGGCATAAAAGTCACCAATCTATGCTGACTGCATAACTGCAGAGAGACAGGTATCCTCTGACATTAATATCATCACCACATGGCATTGCGTTCCATGACTAAGCAGCTTCATTATGTTCCAGCCTGATGGACAAGTCTGGGCTTGGCGAATGCCAGGAGAACGTTGCCTACCTACTATATTGTGCCAATTGTATAGTTTGGTGGAGGAAAACTTGGAATATTGAGGGGTTTTCAGGGCTTTATCATAAGTAGAGATGAGCGAACCGGTCGCGGTTCGGCTCGAGGTAGGTTCGCCGAACGGGGGTCCCGTTCGAGTTTGGTTCGTCGAACGTTCGACGAACCAAACTCGAACCTATAGGCTATAATGGGAGGCAATCACAAACACATAAAAATGCATTATAAATGTACACAAACAGTTAATAAACATTTCCATAACACTTACCGGTCCTCGCGATCCCTTCTGCACTCTGTCTCCTGCCGCTATTCCATCTGATGATCGCTGAATCCTCCCGGTGACGGCACTGCCAGCAGAGATACAGGACCTATCGTGACGTCAAAGTAGCCATGTGACCAGTCACGTGGCTATTATCTCATTGGCTACAGACTGGTAACATGACTATGATGCGACATGTAGGACCTGCGAGTGCATCTCTCCGGTACACGGTGCACATATGTGTATCGCCGTGTACCGGCGACACGCTCTAGCACACGATCGACTCCCCGTTCCGTTAGGGACCGGCTGACACAGCCGGTCATTAACGGAGATTACCGTTGCCATAGCAACGCAGTTAGCGGTGACGTCACCGCTAACCGCGGCTCCGAGAGCACCGTTGCTATGGTAACGCGTCTGTCAGCGTTACCGCTGTTACCGCAGACAGCCAGCACTGATCACTCACGGAGTGAAGGCTGCACGCTGCTTCCCGATTGTAGTGAGGAGGTTCCCCAGCCCCAAGTGATGAGCTGGTGAACCTCATCCTCACTACAATCATCACTACTACTACACTAGTGAGGATGAGGTTCCCCAGCTCATCAAGTGATGAGCTGGGGAACCTCATCCTCACTACAATCGTCACTACTACTACACTAGAAAGAAAGAAGACAGAAGAGCAGGATCGTGGAGGGCTGACAGGGGGTAATAAAGATGGAGTCTCTAATGTGTCTGTGTATTTATTTCTATTAAAGTATTTTTTCTCTGTGTGGTGTTTTTTTTAACCCTTTATTGGAGATTCTTAATGGCCGGGTCAAACGTGCCTGACATTAAGAATCTCTGGCTTAATACTGGCTAGTAAAACAAAGCCAGTATTAACTCATGATTACCCAACAAGCCACCCGGCTCCAGGGCTGTTGGAAGAGTTGGATACAGCGCCAGATGATGGCGCTTCTATGAGAGCGCCATTTTCTGGGACGGCTGCGGACTGAAATCTGCAGCAGAGGCGCCCAGAAACCTCGGGCTAACCTGTGCTGCGGATTCCAATCCCCAGCTGCCTAGTTGTACCCGGCTGGACACAAAAATGGGGCGAAGCCCACGTCATTTGTTTTTTAATTATTTCATGAAATAAGTGAAATAATTAAAAAAAACGGGCTTCCCTATATTTTTGGTTCCCAGCCGGGTACAAATAGGCAACTGGGGGTTGGAGGCAGCCCGTGGCTTCCTGCTGTACCTGGCTAGCATACAAAAATATGGCGAAGTTCACGTCCTTTTTTTGTAGTTTTTTGGCAAAAAAAAAATAAGAAATGCTTCCCTGGATTTTCCATTGCCAGTGAAGGTAACACCAAGCAGTGGGGGTTAGCAGCCAGTAGCTGCTTGGATTACCCTTAGCTAGCCATACAAAAAATGCAGCGGGAGCCCATATATATTTTTTTTAATTATTTATTTAAATAACTAAAAATAAAATGGGCTTCCCTGTATTTTGATTGCTGGACATCACAGTGCTGTAAAAATAAATCTTTAAAAAAATGACGTAGCGCTCCGCGGTATTTTTGATTCTCAGCGCAGATAAAGCAGACAGCTATGGGTTGCCACCCCCATCTGCCTGCCGTTACCTTGGTTGGCAATCAAAATACAGGGAAGCCCATTAATTTTTTCTATTTAAAAAATAGTTAAAAAAAAAAATGACGTTGGGTCCCCCCATTTTTGATAGCCAGCAAGGGTAAAGCAGACGGCTGTAGCCTGAAAACCACAGCTGGCAGCTTTACCGTGGTTGGGGATCCAATGTGGAGGTCCCCTCAGGCTCTTTTTTATAATTATTTTATAAATATTAATAATTACACAATAAAAGTAGGGTCCCCCCCAAATTGGATCATCAGCCAAGGTAAAGCGGACAGCTGTGGTCTGGTATTCTCAGGGTGGGAAGGTCCATAGTTATTGGGCCTTCACAGCCTAAAAATAGCAGGCCGCAGGCACCCCAGATGTGGCGCATCCACTAGATGCGCCAATCCTGGCGCTTCACCCCAGCTCATCCCGTGCCCTGGTGCAGTGGCAAACGGGGTAATAAATCGGGTTGATACTAGCTGTAAAGTAACCTGAGATCAAGCCCAGCAGTTTGTGATGTCATGGCGTCTATTAGATACCCAACATCATAAACTGTCAGTACTAACAAAAAAAAAAATCGACAAAAGAAATTTATTTGAAAAAACAGTCCCCAAAACATTTCCTCTTTCACCAATTTATTGTAAGAAAAAAAATAAAGGGGTCCCACGACGACTCTGGACCGTCTAGAATATGGGTGGGAGACACTCAGGGAATGTATCCCCCATTTTCTAGGAGTGCGGACCCTTCATGTGAGGAGTGTGGGTGCAATGAATCTGCACTCACTCTTCTCGGGTCCACAGCAGCAGAGTCCATGTCGTAATGGTTGCTACCAAAGCTGCAATGCCCTGCTCATGAGGTAAGGGCATGCCTAATCAGGAGAACTACTGTAGAGGAAGCTCTGCTCACTGGTATATAGGTGCTCAGAGGTAATAATAGATAAAATTAGTGAGTAACCTCGGCACTCTAAATCTCCCAGACTAAGTCAGTAAGTCACAACGGATAGTAATGCAAAATCACTCTTTATTGGTCCGTATTAAGAAAAACATTTTTTTCATAAGCATATATGTTTTTGTCCAAAACAAGTTACAAATGACTTTTCGGCCTGAGCCTTCGTCAGATTGGACTTATCTGCATGTAATCATGAAAAATGACAATAATCAGTATCACATAAGAGTGAGAGAACAATAACATAAACTCGAACAATGTAGAGGTACAATTGGGATGAAGCAAAAAAATTGCAACACAGCAAGAAATGAAACACATGATACAAATGTCATAATACAGTACAAGGACAATATAGTAATGACAAATATGGGGTCAGAGTAGGCTTAGACAGCTCTGGTACGAAAGAGATGTCAATCATAAAGTAACATGTGCAGTAGGTGTAGAGCTATAGTATGCATGGCAGAGCTAATGGGTAGACCGATCATAGAAAAAGAAAAGAACGGAGAAAAAGTGGAGAAAAAGTGGAGAAAAAATAGAGAAAAAAATGGAGAAAAAGTGGAGAAAAAGTGGAGAAAAAATGGAGAAAAAGTAAAGAAAAAGTGGAGAAAAAGTGGAGAAAAAGTGGAGAAAAAAATGGAGAGAAAGTGGAGAAAAAGTGGAGAAAAAGTGGAGAAAAAAATGGAGAAAAAGTGGATAAAAAGTGGAGAAAAAAATGAAGAAAAAGTGGATAAAAAGTGGAGAAAAAGTGGAGAAAAAAATGGAGAAAAAGTGGAGAAAAAGTGGAGAAAAAGTGGAGAAAAAGTGGAGAAAAAATGGAGAAAAAATGGAGAAAAAGTGGATAAAAAGTGGATAAAAAGTGGAGAAAAAAATGGAGAAAAAGTGGAGAAAAAGTGGAGAAAAAAATGGAGAAAAAGTGGAGAAAAAGTGGATAACAAGTGGAGAAAAAAATGGAGAAAAAGTGGAGAAAAAGTGGAGAAAAAAATGGAGAAAAAGTGGACAAAAAGTGGATAAAAAGTGGAGAAAAAAATGGAGAAAAAGTGGAGAAAAAGTGGAGAAAAAGTGGAGAAAAAGTGGAGAAAAAGTGGAGAAAAAAATGGAGAAAAAGTGGAGAAAAAGTGGAGAAAAAAATGGAGAAAAAGTGGACAAAAAGTGGATAAAAAGTGGAGAAAAAAATGGAGAAAAAGTGGAGAAAAAGTGGAGAAAAAGTGGAGAAAAAGTGGAGAAAAAAATGGAGAAAAAGTGGAGAAAAAGTGGAGAAAAAAATGGAGAAAAAGTGGAAAAAAAAGTGGAGAAAAAGTGGAGAAAAAGTGGAGAAAAAATGGAGAAAAAAATGGAGAAAAAGTGGAGAAAAAGTGGAGAAAAAAATGGAGAAAAAATGGAGTAAAAGTGGAGAAAAAGTGGAGAAAAAGTGGAGAAAAAAATGGAGAAAAAGTGGAGAAAAAGTGGAGAAAAAGTGGAGAAAAAAATGGAGAAAAAGTGGAGAAAAAGTGGAGAAAAAGTGGAGAAAAAAATGTAGAAAAAAATGTAGAAAAAGTGGAGAAAAAATGTAGAAAAAGTGGAGAAAAAATGGAGAAAAAGTGGAGAAAAAGTGGAGCACCCTTTGGTGCCTTTCATGTGGCACTAAGGGGTGCTTAGCTTTGTATTTAGCCAAAAAAATGAAAAAAAAAAATGACGTAGGGTTCCCCCTAGTTTTGTAGCCAGCTAGGGTAAAGCAGACGGCTGCAGCCTGCAGACCACAGCTGGCAACCTCACCTTGGCTGGTAATCCAAAACTGAGGGCACCCCACGCTGTTATTTTAAATTAAATAAATAATTTAAAAAAAAAACACGTAGGGGTCCCCCAAAAGTGGATCACCAGCCAAGTTAAAGCAGACAGCTGGGGCCTGATATTCTCAGACTAGGGAGGTCCATGGTTATTGGACTCTCCCCAGCCTAAAAATAGCAGGCTGCAGCCGCCCCAGAAGTGGCGCATCCATTAGATGCGCCAATCCTGGTGCTTCGCCCCAGCTCATCCTGCGCCCTGGTGCGGTGGCAAACGGGGTAATATATGGGGTTAATACCAGATGTGTAATGTCACCTGGGATCAAGCCCTGGGGTTGGTGAGGTCAGGCGTCTATCAGATACCCGACATCACCAACCCAGTCAGTAATAAAAAAAAATAGACGACAAACACATTTTTATTTGAAAAAACACTCCCCAAAACATTCCCTCGTTAACCAATTTATTAGAATGAAAAACAAATCCAGGTCTGGTGTAATCCAAGGGGTTGCCATGACGATCCACACTGTCCCAGTCAATGAAGAGCAGGATGTTCCCCATTGGCTGGGAGAGCAGTGCAGTGACCTGAGCTAACATCAATGGGTCAGCCCAGGTCACTGCAGGGCATGACAAGTGCTGCTGTCAGCGAGGTACATTACCTGCACTGATCTCCAGCACACTGACAGCCCCTGTCACTGAGTTCAATGACCGGCGCCTTCACACCAAGTATCGCGAGAGGCCCGTGACGTCACCGCTAGTCAGTCTCGGGTTGGAAGCGAGAGAAGGTGATGTGACAAGCGGCGGCCATGGAGGACAGTGACAGCGCTGAGGTCGGGATGGCGGGACTTCATCACCGCAGGTAAGCCGAGCGGGACCATGTGTGTGTGTGTGTGTGTGTCTGTGTGTGTGTGTCTGTGTGTGTGTGTGTACGTGTGTACAATACATGCCGCGGGCAGGAGGGGGCGGAGTGAGCTGATCGGGGAAGTGTGGGCTTCCTGCACGTAACTAGGATAAACATCGGGTTACTAACCAAAGCGCTTTGGTTGGATACCCGATGTTTATCTTGGTTACCAGCTTCTGGCAAGCTGCCAGCGATGGCTCCTGCACACTGTAGCTGTAAAAAGCCCTGCTTTTTGCTGCTAGAACCGTTCTCGAACGTATCTAGAACTATCGAGCTTTTGCAAAAAGCTCGAGTTCTAGTTCGATCTCGAACAGCCCCCAAAATCACTCGAGCCTAGAACTGGAGAACCTCGAACCTCGAACCGCGCTCAACTCTAATCATAAGTCCTTTAGTTCCAGTCAGGAATAATATTAATGCTTCAGCAAATCAAGATGTTTTGGACAATTGCAATAGCAGTATCTAAGTGGTTAAAATATATTAAAAAAAAAAACCTTTGGCAAGATTAGCCCCCCACAATTTTAATCGTGGCTGCCAATTGTTGCCATGGAACCCTGAGGTCATCTGATGACCCCAGGGTACAGAGACTTGTTTGATCCTGCTATGAGCTGGGTCTAAAAGGCTCTGTCAGTGAAAAACTGAGAGGTCTCCTGTACTGCAGGTCACAAGTATGGCAGTGCATGAGATCAGCGATCAAAGAAATAAATAATCATGTCCCAAAGTCGGATAAAGTGGAAAAGTAAAAAAAAAAAAAAAAAAAAAGATGTAAAAAAGTTAAAAAAAAACGCAGAGAAAAAGGACACAAATCACGAAAACCTGTTTTGCCACTAAAACCGCAGTCGTTGTGTTAAAACAAAAATAAACAAAAAAAAACTACACATAATTGGTATTGTTGCATCTGAAACAACCTGATTTATAAAACTGTCATGTTAATTAATTTTATCTGGCCAACATTGTAAAAAAAAATGATAAAACGAGACAAAAATGTCTCCTTTTCATCATACTGACATACAAAAATTGAATAAAAAGAGATCAAAAAGTGTACCGTATTTTTCAGACTATAAGACACACTTTTTTCCCCCCAATTGTTGGGGGAAAGTTGGGGGTGCGTCTTATGGTCTGAATATAGGGCTGCGGCCGAGAATGAGGGTGCTGCGGTGGAGCGGGCCATCGGGGCACGAGCAGGCTGTAGCAGCGCCTGCCGTGGTCACGTGGGCCCGCTCATTACATATGCACGCCCATCCTCCCGCCCATCATCCCTCAGCGCTGAAGCCGGCGCTGACAGGTTGGCGGGATGATGGGCGGGGGGTGCGCGCATAATTAACAGCCGGCCGTGATCACCCCTGGCAACTACAGCCTGGAGTGATCATGTACGGCTGTATTCACTGCCCCCCGCGCATCATCATCAGCGCAGGGGGCAGTGAATAAGTATGGTACACTCACCGGCCACTTCCGTGCAGCATCGCGATCTCCTCCAGTCTGCCGGTCAGCTGATCTGTGTAGAGAGCGGTGAGCACAGCGATGACGTCATTGCTGTGTGCGCCGCTAGTCTCCACGCAAGTCAGCTGACCGACAGACAGGAGGAGATTGCGATGCTGCAGGGAAGTGACCAGTGACGGCTCCACACAGATCAGCGGCGCTGCTGCCGCCACAGACAGGAGGAGGAGTGATGCTGCATGGAGCGAGGAAAGGTGAGTATAAACGTTTATTGTTTTTTGTGTGATACAGGATACATGCCATATAGCAGGATGAGGTATATAGCAGCATAGCGCCATATAGCAGGATGAGGGTATATAGCAGGATGAGGATATATAGCAGCATGGGGCCATATAGCAGGATGGGGGTATATAGCAGGATGGGGCCATATAGCAGGATGGGGGTATATAGCAGGATGGGGCCATATAGCAGGATGAGGGTATATAGCAGCATGGGGGTATATAGCAGGATGGAGCCATATAGCAGGATGGGGGTATATAGCAGGATGGGGTATATAGCAGGATGGGGCCATATAGCAGGATGAGGGTATATAGCAGTATGAGGGTATATAGCAGCATGGGGCCATATAGCAGGATGGGGGTATATAGCAGGATGGGACCATATAGCAGGATGGGGGTATAGAGCAGGATGGGGCCATATAGCAGGATGGGGGTATATAGCAGGATGGGGGTATATAGCAGGATGGGGCCATATAGCAGAATGAGGGTATATAGCAGTATGAGGGTATATAGCAGCATGGGGCCATATAGCAGGATAGGGGTATATAGCAGGATGGGACCATATAGCAGGATGGGGGTATAGAGCAGGATGGGGCCATATAGCAGGATGGGGGTATATAGCAGGATGGGGCCATATAGCAGCATGGGGGTATATAGCAGGATGGGGCCATATAGCTGGATGGGGGTATATAGCAGGATGAGGGCATATTCCAGGATGGCAGTATATTGCAGGATGGGGGTATATAACAGGATGAGGGCATATTCCAGGATGGCAGTATATACCAGCATGGGGATATATAGCAGGATGGGGCCATATAGCAGGATGGGGGTATATAGCAAGATGGGGCCATATAGCAGGATGGGGCCATATAGCAGGATGGGGCCATATAGCAGGATGGTAGTATATAGCAGGATGGGGTATATAGCAGGATGGGGTATATAGCATGATAAGGGTATATAGAAGCATGGGGCCATATAGCAGGATGGGGGTATATAGCAGGATGGGGGTATATAGCAGGATGGGGCCATATAGCAGGATGAGGGTATATAGCAGCATGGGGTCATATAGCAGGATGGGGCCATATAGCAGGATGGGGGTATATAGCAGGACGTGGGTATATAGCAGGATGAGGGCATATTCCAGGATGGCAGTATATAGTAGGATGGGGGTATATAGCAGGATGGGGCCATATAGCAGCATGGGGGTATATGGCAGGATGGGGCCATATAGCTGGATGGGGGTATATAGCAGGATGAGGGCATATTCCAGGATGGCAGTATATAGCAGGATGGGGGTATATAACAGGATGAGGGCATATTCCAGGATGGCAGTATATACCAGCATGGGGATATATAGCAGGATGGGGCCATATAGAAGGATGGGGGTATATAGCAAGATGGGGCCATATAGCAGGATGGGGCCATTTAGCAGGATGGGGCCATATAGCAGGATGGTAGTATATAGCAGGATGGGGTATATAGCAGGATGGGGTATATAGCATGATGAGGGTATATAGAAGCATGGGGCCATATAGCAGGATGGGGGTATATATCAGGATGGGGGTATATAGCAGGATGGGGCCATATAGCAGGATGAGGGTATATAGCAGCATGGGGTCATATAGCAGGATGGGGCCATATAGCAGGATGGGGGTATATAGCAGGACGTGGGTATATAGCAGGATGAGGGCATATTCCAGGATGGCAGTATATAGTAGGATGGGAGTATATAGCAGGATGAGGGCATATTTCAGGATGGCAGTATATAGCAGGATGGGGGTATATAGCAGGATGAGGGCATATACCAGGATGGGGTACCTTAGCAGAGAATTTGGGGACATTACCCCCATAACAGTGTCAGCAGCAGATCCTAGCCCCATAACAATGCGTCATGACCACATTTTTTGCTTAAAATTTTATTTTCCTATTTTCCTCTAAAACAGGGTACGTCTTATAGTCCAAAAAATACGGTAGTATGTAAAAAAAATTTATACAAATCAAAACTATCCCACAAGAAAACAAGCCCTAATATGGCTCATTAATGAAAAAAGTTACAGAGCTCAGAAAATGGTGATAAAAAAAAAAAATGTTTGTAAAATATTCCATTTAGTGTATAAAACTAGAAAGCATTCAAAAAAGCAATAGAAGTCTGGTAATGCTGTAACCATATTGACGTGAAGAATAAATCGTTCTTATAACTTTTACCGCACAGTGAACCATGCAGGAAATAAACACAATATCTACATTTCTGGGGGGTGGGGTTCATTCTGCATCTGAAAAAACTGAATAAAAAGTGATCAAAAATGTTGTGTATCCCAAAATGGTACCAAAAAAAATGTCAAATGGCAACACAAAAAATAATCCCTTATACAGCTCTGTTCACCGAATAATAAAAATGTTAGAGCACCCAGATTATGGTGACAAAAACCTATTTATTATAAAAAAAAATAATTTGCACTGTGTTATAGCAGCAAAACATTAAAAAAAGATAAGTCTACTTCTGAACCCGAAGCTCGACACATCGGCCGGTAAGTCGGTGATTTCACACAGTCAGCTAGCATCTCTTAGGTCCGCTATGCATTCGAGTAGGTTTGTTGACATCTGGCGTCTACTCTATCAAGGACTTTTCTCATTTTTCGGCAGTACACAATTCGTATTCGTATAGCCGTATAGATTTTTTCGTGATTAGCCATAACCTACTCTCCTGGTCCCCCGCTGATTCCATCGGCCCAGTGACTTGGTCTGACCATGCCCCTGTCTACATGACTTTGAATCTCCCCGACTTTCCCTGGAACTGGAGACTCAACCCTAATCTCCTCCGGGATCCAGACGTTAAGGAAAGGTTAGCTATGACTATTTCAGACTTCCTTCAGTACCATGCAGATGACAATACCCCTCTTCCCACTAAATGGGTAGCTCTGAAGTGCGTAGCCAGAGGGGTACTTATACGAGAAGGAGCTAGACTCAAGAGAGACAAAGCTAAACAGATTGAGGATCTTCTTTCCAAAATCCATTTCTTGGAACAAACACATAAAGTAACTCTTGACCAGGATACCTTGCTCAAACTGACTAAAGGCTGCTTTACACGCTGCGACATTGCTAAAGCAATGTGGTTGGGGTCACGGAATTGGTGACGCACATCCGGCCGCGTTAGCGATGACGTTGCGTGTGACACCTACATGCGATCGAAAATTGTCGCAAACACGTGCAAAATCGCTAATCGTTGACATGCTCCCCTATTCCCAATTATTGTTGCTGCTGCAGGTACGATGTTGTTCGTCGTTCCTGCGGCAGCACACATCGCTATGTGTGACACCGCAGGAACGAGGAACCTCACCTTACCTGCGGCCGCCAGCAATGAGGAAGGAAGGAGGTGGGCGGGATGTTCGGCCTGCTCATCTCCGCCCCTCTGCTTCGATTGGGTGGCCGCTTAGTGACGTTGCTGTGACACCGAACGAACCGCCCCCCTTAGAAAGGAGGCGGTTCGCTGGTCACAGCGTCGTTGCTAGGCAGGTAAGTAGTGTGACGGATCCGCGCGATTTTGTGCGCCACGGACAGTGATTTGCTCATGACGCACAAACGATGGGGGCGGGTACGCACGGTAGCGATCTTACTAGCGAGATCGCAGCGTGTAAAGCGGCCTTAAGACGAGGGAAGACCTTAAAGCACTACTCGACTTGGCTCACACTAAATTGAGAGAAAGCTCCCAACAGTTTTTTTATGAGTTTGCAGATAAGTGTGAGGGTCCCTTGGCAAGACATATCCACCCAAAAATAGTGACAAAGTACTGTATTTTTCAGACTATAAGACGCACCTGACCATAAGACGCACCCTGGTTTTAGAGGAGGAAAATAGGAAAATAAAATTTTAAGCAAAAAATGTGGTCATGACACTTATGGAGCGAGGACCTGCTGCTGATACTGTTATGGGGTAATGTCCTGCTCACATACTCCCCAGCCTGCTCATATACTCTCCACGCTGCTCATATACTCTCCACACTACTCATATACTCCCCATGCTGCTCATATACTCCCCACGCTGGTCATATACTGCCCCACGCTGCTCATATACTGCCCCACGCTGCTCATATACTGCCCCACGCTGCTCATATACTGCCCCACACTGCTCATATTATACCCCTATCCTGCTCATATACCCCCATCATCCTGGTGTATGGCCGCATCCTGTGGCACATAAAAAAAAATAAACGTTCATACTCACCTCACCTCACTCCCTGCAGCACCGCTCCTCTTACCGTCTATGTTAGCGGCAGCGCCGCTGAGTGGAGCCGTCCCCGTTCCCCTGCAGGCTGCAGCATCGCAATATCCTCCGGTCTGTGCCGACGGCTGCGTGTGGACACGTGCGCACAGCGATGACGTCATCGCTGTGCGCGCCGCTAGTCTCCACGCAAGTCAGCTGACCGGCACAGACAGGAGGAGATCGCGGTGCTGCAGGGGAACGGTGAGTAATGTGTACTGATTCACTGCCCCCCGCACTGATGATGATGTTCGGGGGGCAGTGAATACAGCCGCACATGATCACTCCAGGCTGCCGTTGCCAGGAGTGATCATGCGGGCCGGCTGTTTATCCCTGCCCATCACCCCGCCCACCTGTCAGTGCCGGCTTCAGTGCTGAGAGATGATGGGCGGAAGGATGGGCTAGCATATTTAATGAGCACGTCCACGTGGTCACGGCAGGCTGCTACAGCCTGCTCGTGCCCCCGATGACCCGCTCCACCGCAGCACACTCATTCCCTGCAGCCCTATATTCAGACCATAAGACGCACCCCCCACTTTCCCCAAACATTTGGGGGAAAAAAAGTGCGTCTTATGGTCCGAAAAATACGGTATGTCCCCTCAATTAAGATGGCTGACAAACAAACGGTGCATCACCCCACTGACATCGCTTTAGCCTTTGAAAAGTATTACAAGACGTTATATAACATCAACAACAACTCTGTAGACCCCACTAACTCCCGGCTTCTGGAGAAAATCGACAACTACCTGCTAGACACGCCTCCCTATTATCGGGAACGGCTGATGAGTTGGATTCCCCGTTCTCACTAGAGGAGGTCACCCAAGTGGTGTCCTCTTCTCCTGTCAACAAAAGCCCAGGCCCAGATGGCTTTACTACCATATTTTACCAAACGTTTCTTATGGAGCTTGCACCTTTTCTTACTAAGGTCTTCAACTCCATCTCCAAAGACCACCCTTTCCAGAAACAATCACTGTCTACTACTATCATGGTAATCCCCAAGCCAGGCAAGGACCTCTTGCTCTGCTCAAGCTATCGCCCAATATCTTTAATTAATGTGGACGTGAAGCTGTTTGCTAAACTTATGGCTAACAGACTGGGTCCTTCTCTGCCGCTATTGATACACAATGACCAGGTAGGCTTCGTACCTGGCAGAGAAGCTAGAGACAATACTATTAAATCGATCCTTGTTATCTCCCAAATGTTGAAGCCAAAAACACCAGCCTGTGTCTTTCCAGTAGATGCAGAGAAGGCCTTTGATAGGGTCAGTTGGCCCTTTTTTAGGCATGTGCTTGAGAGGGCAGGTTTCAGTCCGATCTTTAGAGAAAAGGTTCTAGCATTGTATACTCTCCCTACAGCCAAGATTCGCTGCAATGGAATTTTTTCCAACTCATTCAATATCAGAAATGGGACTCGACAAGGATGTTCTCTGTCCCCCCTTCTGTATTCATTGGTGATGGAACATCTAGCCATAGCCATTAGGAAGTACCCTGATATTCATGGTATCTGCATAGGGAAAAAAACTCATAAACTGGCCCTATATGATGACAACCTCCTCCTCTACATTGTGAACCCTGAAACATTTCTCCCATCTATCCTGAAGGAGTTTGAGCGGTATGCCGTGGTTAGTAATTTCAAGGTTAATACCTCTAAGTCGGAAATCCTAAATATCACCCTTCCCGCTAAATGTAAATCCTCTCTGCAAGAAGCCTTTCCCTTTAAATGGTGTGCCACTGCTCTGAAATATCTCGGGACTTATCTGACGCCAGACTCTTCACATCTATTTGAACTACAAACCACTACTGCAGCGCATTGACGCCGATCTTCAGGCTTACAATTTGCGGGCTCTGTCCTGGTTTGGACGTATCAATGTTTTAAAAATGGATGTCCTCCCCAAACTCCGTTTTCTTTTACAAGCAGTTCCTATAGCCGTACCCAGATTCTTCTTTGCCCATCTTCTACGGATCACAACAGCTTTTGTATGAAAAAAAGTAAACCCCGACTGGCCTTTAAATACTTGACGAGACGAAAAACAAAAGGGGGCACAGGACTTCCAGATTTTTGCTTATATCATACATCAGCTATCCTCACCAAAGTAATAGATTGGTTTCATGGGGCCGAGACGAAGCAGTGGGTGGATATTGAAGCTAATCTTTTAGATTGGACCTTGACCTCCCTGCCCTGGATCACAAAACATAGAAGACCTAAGAGCATTTTGAACTCCCCTCTGACAAGGGACCTACTCATCATTTGGGACAGAACTAATGCTCATTTTAATGTCTGAAGCATGGGGCCCCCTGACATCCCTTTTTGATAATCCCAACTTTCCGCCAACTGTTGATATGGACAGGTTTATCATCCCAGAGGCCTAGGGTTGGCGCTACCCTGCTGGGAGTGCCTTCTCTGCCAACCTTACAGCATTTCCGAGCCGTCTTCCCTGATCAACAAATCCAGTGGTTCATGTGCCTGCAGCTGCAATCGTTCATCTCCTCTGCTCGCTCAGCCTCTGACCTGGCCAGGGTCTGTACCACCTTTGAATCCCTTTGGATCCAACTAGAATCCCCATCCCAGGTAATTTCCCAGATTTACTCCATTTTGATTTACCCAATCGATTCGGATCCAGTCTGGTATGTGAAATCCTGGGAGAAAGATCTGGGGAGTGCTTTCTCTGACCTGGATTGGGTAAACGCTTATATGTGTGTACATAGACTTCCCTTGAAATGTAAAGTGCAGGAAAAAACCTTAAGATCATTTCCCGTTGGTATAGGTGTCCGAAGGAGCTACACAAAATCTTCCCGACCATCCCTGACACTTGTTTGAGATGTAATGTTGCTGAGGGATCCATGCTACATATCTGGTGGTCCTGCCCGATAATTCAGGAATTCTGACGTAAAGGTTTCCAAATTCATAACCACATCACGGGGCTGACAATCACATGCTCTCTGCAGATCGGTCTCTTGTCCATGATCCCCCGAAGCTTTCAAAGAAATCAAGCAAGGTCTTCTCTGTCATTTTGTTGCCGCGACCAGAGCGATCATCCCGAGAAAGTGGAAGTCGGGTGTAACCCTGACGATTCTAGAGTGGTTGGCGGAGATGGATCACATTTGCAGGATGGAAAAACTATCCTCCTACTCTGAGCTCCAACTGAGCAAGTTTTTCAGCTCTTGGATGCCGTGGCTTCTATTTAGCGAATCCGCCGATTTCAAGGTAATCCTTTCCTCTTAAGAACCAATCGCTTAATTTTTGCTTGATTCATGCTGAGAGGTGGCGTGCAGACCTCCTTAAACTGGTTGTGTTAAAATGGAGACCCCAAGTCCCTCCTTCCCCAGGCCCCCTTCTGACCCCCTTTTCTTCTCTTTTTCTAATCTGTCTTTCCTCTCATTTGAATTCTTCTTTGCTTCTTCTTAACATTCTTTTCTCTTTCCAGTTTTTATTAATCTAACATTAGTGCTTCAGAAATCAACGTTCTTATTTTCATTGACTCATTACCTAAGTCCATATGGAGAATTGTGTGTACATGATCTTTTATTGTGATTGTCTTTATTTCCTCGATATGTGGACTTATTATTCATGCACAAACTGAAATAAGCCACTATGTTATAGAGTTACTTATACTTGATTTTGTATGATATTTTCTCTTTTCAAATAAACATTTTTGAAAAAAAAAAGATATGTCTTGTATCACTCTAATCACACCGACCTGAGAAGAAATCCGTCCTATTGCTAATACCGCAAGGTGAACAGCGCAAAAATGAAAAGAACTATTCTATTACTGTCTCTTTGATCATTCTACCTCTCAAAAATCAGAATAAGACATTTATCCTGCACTCTGCTGAGCGATTAAATCGAGGTATCCGTGTAAAGGCCGCTTTACACGCTACGACATCGCTAAAGCGATGTCGGTGGGGTCACAGATTTTGTGACGCAAATCCGGCCGCGTTAGCGATGTTGTTGCATGTGACAGCTTTTAGAGATTTTGAATTGTTGCAAAAACGTTCAAAATCGCTAATCGTTTACATGCCCCCCTAATCTCGATTATCGTTGCTGCTACAGCAGCAATGTAGTTCGTCTTTCCTGCAGCAGCACATATCGCTATGTGTGACACCACAGGAACGAGGAACCTATCCTGACCTGCGTCCCGCCAGCAATGAGGAAGGAAGGAGGTGGGCGGGATGTTTGTCCCGCTCATCTCCGCCCCTCCGCTTTGATTGGGTGGCTGCTTGGTGATGTCGCTATGATGCCAAACGCACCGCCCCCTTAGAAAGGAGGCGGATCGCTGGTCACAGCGACGTTGCTATGCAGGTAAGTAAAGTGACGAGTCTGCGCAATTTTGTGCGCCACGGGCAGCGATATGTTCGTGTCGCACAAACGATGGGGGCGGGTACGCATTTCCCCTGTAATAGTGTAAGTCACTCTGTGACTCACATTATTATGAAATTTCAGCGTATAGTGTGCGGGAACAGCGCGTTCAGATCACTGCTGCAGGGATAATGGTGATCGCCATTTTTTTTTCTGTTCTTCCTTCCCTCCCTAAGCGCACGTGTAGTGGGGCGGGCCAGCATGTTAGCCAATCCCAGACACACACACAGCTCAGTGGACTTTTAGCCAGAGAAGCAACGGCATGTGTGATAGGATGTCCATGTCACATGTCCCTGCATTATAAAAATGGCCTTTTGATTCCAGCACGCCATTATCTGCCTTCTGCGTCTGGGTGTCAGTCACCTCTCACGCAGCTCCTGTCGCCGATACTGCTGTGTACGCTCTACACACAGCGCTATACAGAATAGGGATAGAAGTTTCTTTCAGCCCTTGTAAGGGCTAATTACAGCAGGCTCAGAGCCATAGGTGACAGTCAGGTCCATGGAAAGAGTTTTTATCAGCTACAGATAAGAGCGTCTGTGTAGCTAAGGTCAGGGAGTTCCTTGCTGCATTTCACCATTAGGAGGGACAGAAAGTGAGGCTTCCTTTCCTCTATACTGACCCACAACCCGGCCACTGTACCCTACTGGCCTTTGCACACTCAAGCTCATTGTTACTAAGCCATTATACTAGCAAAAACTGCTGAATCTTAGTGGCATACAAAAAGTGGCTGTTGTACTCCATTTGTGCCCCACAGGTGCCAAGCAATTTACAGCACCTCTGCATTACACCCTCCTGCTCTGTTTTTAAAAGCTATAATAATAGCAAAAAATGCTGCAACTTAGTGGCATGCAAAAAGTGGCTGTTGTACTCCATTTGTGCCCCACAGGTACCAAGCTATTTACAGCACCTCTGCATTACACCCTCCTGCTCTGTTTTTAAAAGATATAATAATAGCAAAAAAAGCTGCAACTTAGTGGCAAACAAAAAGTGGCTGTTGTACTCCATTTGTGCCCCACAGGTGCCAAGCTATTTACAGCACTTCTGCATTGCACCCTCCTGCTCTGTTTTTAAAAGCTATAATAATAGCAAAAAATGCTGCAACTTAGTGGCATACAAAAAGTGGCTGTTGGACTTCATTCGTGTCCCACTGGTGCAAATCTATTTGCAGCACCTCTGCATTGCACACTCAAGCTCATTGTTACAAAGCCATTTTAATACCAAACACTGAGGAAACTTAGTGGCATCCTAAACGTGGCTGTTGGACTTCATTAGTCTCCCACTGGTGCAAATCTATTTGCAGCACCTCTGCATTACACCCTCCTGCTCTGTTTTTAAAAGCTATAATAATAGCAAAAAAAGATGCAACTTAGTGGCATACAAAAAGTGGCTGTTGTACTCTATTTGTGCCCCACAGGTGCCAAGCTATTTACCGCACTTCTGCATTACACCCTCCTGCTCTGTTTTTAAAAGATATAATAATAGCAAAAAATGCTGCAACTTAGTGGCATACAAAAAAATTGGCTGTTGTACTCCATTTGTTCCCCACAGGTGCCAAGCTATTCACACCACCTCTGCATTACACCCTCCTGCTCTGTTTTTAAAAACTATAATAATAGCAAAAAAAGCTGCAACTTAGTGGCATACAAAAAGTGTCTGTTGTACTCCATTTGTGCCCCACAGGTGCCAAGCTATTTACAGCACCTCTGCATTACACCCTACTGCTCTGTTTTTAAAAGCTATAATAATAGCAAAAAATGCTGCAACTTAGTGGCATACAAAAAGTGGCTGGTAGACTTCATTAGTGTTCCACTGCTGCAAATCTGTTTGCAGCACCTCTGCATTGCCCACTCAAGGTCATTGTTACAAAGCCATTATAATACCAAACACTGAGGAAACTTAGTGGCATCCTAAAAGTGGCTGTTGGACTTCATTAGTGTCCCACTAGTGCAAAGATATTTGCAGCACCTCTGCATTGCACACTCAAGCTCATTGTTACAAAGCCATTATAATACCAAACACTGAGGAAACTTAGTGGTATCCTAAAAGTGGCTGTTGGACTTCATTAGTGCCCCACTGGTGCAAATCTATTTGCAGCACCACTGCATTGCACACTGAAGCTCATTGTTACAAAGCCATTATAATAGCAAAAACTGCTGAAACTTAGTGGCATACAAAAAGGGGCTGCTGTACTCCATTTGTGCCCAACAGGTGCCAAGCTATTTACAGCACCTCTGCATTACACCCTCCTGCTCTGTTTTTAAAAGCTATAATAATAGCAAAAAAAGATGCAACTTAGTGGCATACAAAAAGTGGCTGGTGGACTTCATTAGTGTCCCACTGGTGCAAATCTATTTGCAGCACCACTGCATTGCACACTGAAGCTCATTGTTACAAAGCCATTATAATAACAAAAACTGCTGAAACTTAGTGGCATACAAAAAGGGGCTGTTGTACTCCATTTGTGCCCCACAGGTGCCAAGCTATTTATAGCACCTCTGCATTACACCCTCCTGCTCTGTTTTTAAAAGCTATAATAATAGCAAAAAATGCTGCAACTTAGTGGCATACAAAAAGTGGCTGGTGGACTTCATTAGTGTCCCACTGGTGCAAATCTATTTGCAGCACCTCTGCATTGCACACTCAAGGTCATTGTTACAAAGCCAATATAATACCAAACACTGAGGAAACTTAGTGGCATCCTAAAAGTGGCTGTTGGACTTCATTAGTGTCCCACTAGTGCAAATATATTTGCAGCACCTCTGCATTGCACACTCAAGCTCATTGTTACAAAGCCATTATAATACCAAACACTGAGGAAACTTAGTGGCATCCTAAAAGTGGCTGTTGGACTTCATTAGTGTCCCACTGGTGCAAATCTATTTGCAGCACCTCTGCATTGCACACTCAAGCTCATTGCTACAAAGCCATTATAATACCAAACACTGAGGAAACTTAGTGGCATCCTAAAAGTGGCTGTTGGACTTCATTAGTGTCCCACTGGTGCAAATCTATTTGCAACACCTCTGCATTGCACACTCAAGCCCATTGTTACAAAGCCATTATAATACCAAACACTGAGGAAACTTAGTGGCATCCTAAAAGTGGCTGTTGGACTTCATTAGTGTCCCACTGGTGCAAATCTATTTGCAGCACCTCTGCATTGCAAAACTCATTTTTACTAAGCTGTTATACTAGCAAACTGTGCTGCCATTTGAAGGGCCATAGTTTCATTGTCCGGGATAGTTATTGCTGTTTATTCTGCTGTCAATAAAGGTAGACCACTGCTGCAATCTACACCATCTCTCAATTTTTACTACCACATTTTAAGTGGAGATTCTTGTCGCTAGCAAAATGAGTGGCAAAATGACAGATGCTGTTGGAAATGGGAACAGGCGTGTTGGAAAAGGAAAAAAATGTTTGTGTAAATGGTGAAGGTGGCAAAGCTCCATTAACATCTGCTGAAGATAGGCCATCTTCCAGCAAAAGTAACCGTGGACAATCGGATGTGCTCCCTTTTTTACGAACACGAACAACTGGAACAAAGGTAGATGTTGCCCAAAAAAAGAAAATGCTTGAATGGATCTCAAGTGGTCCAACAAGTGCCCTCTCCTCCACCTTAACTACCGAATCAAAAAAACACCAGTCCTCTGAGTTGTCATCGCAATCACACTTGCTTTCTCCCAGCTCTCAAGTCTCCATCCGCCCTGCACAGTATGGTGGAACAGAGAAGGCTGAGTCTGCAGAGCTGTTCAGTCACACTATAGCCTGGGAATCAGAGGTCTGCTCCAAGCTACAGTGAGTATAGACCAGGAAAAGGTCTGCAGTGATACCCAGAACCTTTGTGACTCAGATTCAGGCCGTGATCACCAAGTTTCTGAGCATAATGTTGACCCTTATTCACAAACTGAAACACCTGTTGTAATAGACAATGAGGAACATACTGATGACGATGAGACGCAGATACCAGATTAAGATGACAACTTAAATATTCGTTCAGGGCAGGAAGAGGCTCGGTCTGAGGGGGAGGGGAGTGCAAACACAACGCTTGATGAGCAACTTCTAGATCCCACCTACTGTCAACCCACAGTCAGGCACTCGAGGAGGTCAACAGAGGCGGTGGAGGAGGATGCTACTGACGACGAAGTTACCTTGCGCCTTCCTGGACAGAGGAGGAGAATTGGTAGCACGTCTACAATTGCATCCTCAGCCACAACTCTGCCTCTGAGCACTAGTCGGGGTGGCTCAGCAGGTCGCATGCCCTCTAAGCCTTGCCTAGCCTGGTCCTTTTTTGACATAGCAAAAGATCGCCCAAATCATGTGATATGTAAATTTTGTCGTGAATCTGTTAGTAGAGGGCAAAACCTCAGCAGTTTGACAACTTCTTCCATGAATCGTCACATGAATAAATATATGTCCCAGTGGGAAGCTCACCGTGCTGCAATTCGGCCTAGCGGAGCGGACCATCCACCGCCTGCCCCTTGCAGTGCATCCGCGCGCTCTTCATCTTCTAGGACTGTGAAGACAGCTGTCACACCTGATTTTCCACGCACAACTTCTACCACTGTAACCGCAACAGGCAGTTTGCTTGGTAGGTCGTCAGTTGGTTTGGAAGGGGAAACAAGTGCGTGTGTACAGCTCTGTCAGACATCGATAGCACCAATGTTGGATGAAGGCAACATCATGTCTACGCCTGCACTTTCCTCACAAACCTGCATTTTTCCAGGACACCCTACTCACCATCGTCTCCACACAGCAGCCAGATCTCTGCCCCTCAGATGTGGACAAATAAAAGGCCATTTCCTGCGACCCATGACAAAGCTAAGAGGTTGACTTTATCCCTCTGTAAGCTCTTGGCTACCGAAATGCTGCCTTTCCGCCTGGTGGACACAGGATTTTAGAGACCTTATGTCTGTCGCTGTACCCCAGTACCAGATGCCCAGTCGCCACTACTTCTCTAAGAAAGGTGTGCCTGCGCTACACCAGCATATCGCACACAACATCACCGCTTCCTTGAGAAACTCTGTGTGTGAACGGGTGCATTTCACCACAGATACTTGGACCAGTAAGCATGGACAGGGATGGTGCATGTCGCTGACTGGGCACTGGGTAACTATGGTGATAGATGGTGAAGGGTCTGGTGTACAAGTCTTGCCGTCCCCATGACTTGTGTGTCAATCCTCTGTCTGTCCAAATTCCTCCACTTCTTCTGCCTCCTCAACCTCGTCTGGGTCCTCCACCTCCGCCCCAAGCCTGCCTGGTCAGGCCACCAGCATTGTAACTGTGCAGAAGGAATCACGCACCCCTCATTACTATGCTGGCAGCAGAGCGCAACGGCATCAGGCGGTCTTTGTCTTGAAATGTCTTGGAACTAAGAGTCACACAGCGGCTGAGTTATGGGCAGCTCTGGAGACTGAGTTTGGTAAATGGTTGTCTCCACTCAACCTGCAGCCTGGTAAGGCCGTGTGCGACAATGCTGCAAACCTGGGTGCGGCCCTTTGCCTGGGCAAGGTGACACACGTGCCTTGTATGGCTCAAGTGTTGAACCTTGTTGTCCAGCAATTTTTAACACAGTATCCCGGCCTAGATGGCCTTCTGAACAGGGCACGAAAACTGTCTGCTCACTTCCGCCGTTCAACCGCCGCAGCTGAGCGACTTGCATCGCTCCAGAAGTCTTTCGGCCAGCCGGTTCATCGCCTGAAATGTAATGTGCCGACACGCTGGAATTCGACTCTTCACATGTTACAGCGACTGTGGCAGCACCGCCGAGCCCTGGTGCAATACGTCATGACGTATAGCCTGGGCCAACGAGATGCACAGGTGGGGAAGATCATCCTGATGGAGTGGTCACAGATCAAGGTCCTATGCACTCTTCTGCATAGTTTCGACATAGCGACGAATATGTTTAGCGCTGACAATGCCATTATCAGCATGACAATTCCAGTCATTTACATGCTGGAGCACACGCTAAACAATATTCGGAGTCAGGGGGTGGGACAACAGGAAGGGGAGGAACTACAGGAGGATTCATATGCGCAAGAGACAACAACATCACCAAGGTCCAGACGTTCATCATCACCAAGGCGGCAGGCATGGGACCATGGGGGACAGGGATCTACAAGGGCGCATGGTAGCAGGCGAAATGTTGAGGAAGGTGCAGAAGAACATGAAGAAATGGAGGACGAACTGTCCATGGACATGGAATACTCAGCGGATGAGGGAGACCTTGGTCAAATTTCAGTTGAAAGAGGTTGGGGGGAGATGTCAGAGGAAGAAAGAACGGTTAGCACCTCTATGCCACAAACACAGCGTGGACTAGTCCGCATGGCTGCGCCAGACACATGAGCACCTTCTTGCTGCACTACCTCCAACATGACCCTCGTATTGTCAAAATTAGAAGTGATGATGAGTACTGGCTTGCCACACTATTATATCCCCGGTACAAGTCCAAATTTTGTGACATAATTCCAGCCATAGAAAGGGACGCACGTATGCAGGAGTATCAGCAAAAGCTGTTACTCGATCTTAACTCGGCTTTTCCACAAAACACCCATGGTGCACGGAGTTAATCTCCCAGTTGTAACTCGACAAACATGGGACGATCTCGTCATCTTCAACAGTCTACACGTACCAGTAGCACCGTATCTGGTGCTGGTAACAGCAATTTTATTGAATCTTTTCATAATTTTTTTAGACCATCCTTTGCAAGGTCACCAGAGACAACAAGTCTGACACATAGTCAACGGCTGGAGAGGATGATACAGGAGTATCTCCAAATGAACATCGATGCCATGACTTTGCAACTGTAGCCTTGCTCATTTTGGGCTTCAAATCTTGAAAATGGCCAGAGCTCTCCACTTATGCCTTGGAGATCTTGTCGTGTCCAGCTGCCAACGTTGTCTCTGAACGTGTCTTCAGTGCTGCTGGGTGTGTGCTGACAGATAAGCGCATGTGTCTGTCCAGTGACAATGTGGACAGACTAACGTTCATCAAAATGAACAAGTCATGGATCCACAAGGAATTTACTACCCCTGTGTCATCCTGGGGAGAGTAAATGCTTGTGTATTTTGAATGTGCTTGATGCAAATCTACCTGTGAAGTGTTCAACTGGGGCACAAGTGCTGCCACTGAAGGGGTGGGTGTCTGTGTGGCCCAATTTTTGGAAAAAAGGGAGACTCCGCTTGGAGTAACCCTTGCTTGCTGTGTTTCTAAAAATGATCCCAAGATGAACAGATCTGGGATCAGTAAAGACTTTGCTACCTACCCCGGTGTCATCCTGGGGACAGGTAAGGATGGCGTATTTTTGAATGTGCTTGATGCAAATCTACCTGTGAAGTGTACAACTGGGGCACAAGTGCTGCCACTGAAAGGGTGGGTGTCTGTGTGGCCCAATTTTTGGAAAAAAGGGAGACTCCGCTTGGAGTAACCCTTGCTTGCTGTGTTTTTAAAAAGGAGCCAAGATGAACAAGTTATGGTTCAGCAAAGACTTTGCTACCTACCCCGGTGTCATCCTGGGGATGGTTAAGGATGGCATATTTTTGAATGTGCTTGATGCAAATCTACCTGTGAAGTGTACAACTGGGGCACAAGTGCTGCCACTGAAGGGGTGGGTGTCTGTGTGGCCCAATTTTTGGAAAAAAAGGGAGACTCCGCTTGGAGTCACCTTGCAGTGTTTTCGATGATTTTAGAAGGGCATGCCATGCCTATATCTGTGTTTCGTCCTCTTTTTCCTCGTAACGCTGTTTTGTTTTCGCATGAGAATTTGTTCTTGTCACTTTCCAATGTGTTTGTGTTGTGTTGTGAGTTGTTTGTCACCTTTTGGACACCTTTGAGGGTGTTTTCTAGGTGTTTTTATGTGTTTGTGATTGTCTCCCATTGTTTCCTATGGGGTTCGAGTGGTTCGCCGAACCGGTTCGCCGGACCGAACTCGAACGAGACTTCCGTTCGGCGAACCGAACTCAAGCCGAACCACGACCGGTTCGCTCATCTCTAGTCTCCACCTGCCTCTTTATGATGAGTGGTTCTGAGGGGGGTTTTGTCTGAATGACATTTTGGGGGGATTTACATGGAAATCCCAACATAAATGCTCAGTTCTTCACACAAGAATATGATCGCAATCCTATATAATGAAAGCAATCAAAAAAGTTCTGTACCCCAAAATTTTATCAATAAAACCCCTAACTTATGCCGCAAAAAAAAAAAAACCTATTCAGTCGTCATCTGGAAATACCGGGGGCTTCTACATTACTGGTAGAACAAAGACTTTGGAAAAGCAACAGCTCCCACCTCCCAAATAAAATCTAGTAAAATCTGTACTCCCTTATCCAAATGCCCCTCTCCTTCAGAGCCCTCTGGGCTTAAAGTGCAGTAAGCAACCATGTGTGTGACATTATTGTAGTGGGGATAGCACACATAACTATTTAAGGGCTGAGTGTCTCCAGAAGCACACGCTGGGCACATTGAATGGGCACTAGCTGGAATGGTTAAAAAACTTCCTGATAGCAGTTTTGAAGCATTTGAGGTGTGCGGTTTTTAAAATGGTATCACTTCTGGTGAGTTTCCAATACATGAGTGCCTCAATTTCCATTTAAATCTGAATAGGTCCTTTAAGAAACAGGTTTTGTAAATGTATTGAAAAAATGGGGAATTGCTGCTAAATGTTTAACCCTTCTAACAAACTAACAAAATAAAATTACATTTATAAAATGACCGAGATGTAAACTAGACATATGTGAAATGTCATGTATTAATTATTTTGTACAGCATGTCTAACTGGTTTAAGAATTTAGGAATTGAAAGTTTGAAAATTGTGAAATTTTCAAAATTTTGACCAAAATTTTCAAAAATAAATGCAAAAAATATCAACCTATATTTACCACTATCATAAAATACAGTCTGTTCTGAAAAGAGTTATTACCACATAAAGTGACAGAGGTCAGATTACCAAAACTTGGCCTGGTCATTAAGGAATATATTGGCTCAGTCACTAAGGGGTTCAAAACTTTGCAACAATTTCCCTTTTTTGCAATAAAATTTACAAAGCCTATTTTTGGAGAACACTTAACCCCTGAACAAATGTAAAAACTTCCCCAGTCAAAGGACTCAGGATGTTTATTAACCCTTCACGTGCTTCACAAAAATTAACGCGAAGAATAAAAAACTGAAAAATTGTTTTCTCAATGAAACTATTACTTAGTCCCAAATTTTTAAATTCCACAAAGGTAATAGGAGAAACTGGATACCAAAATCTATTGTGAAATTTCTCCTGAATAGATGGATTACCCTATACGTGATCAAAAAACTACTGTTTGTAAACATGACATTGGAGAACAATATTGGGGCAGGAGTAGATTGTGAGCATTTACAGAGCTCGTAAGATGCCAAAACAGCAGAAAACCCAATTTTGGATGCAGCACCCCTCAATGAATTCATCTGGGCGTGTACTGCGCATTTTGAAAACTGCAAATATGAAATTAGTGCCCCATAAATTGTGCCCAGCTTTTGCTTTTGGAGCCGCACTCCCCATGTATTGTTTAGTGGGCTCTCCCCGCTACAGTAAAATAACACACATGTGGATGCTAACTGCAGTCTACAAACAAAAGACTACAAGCTGCATTCTGTGAGAGCTAAACTGATCCCATAACTGAATCCTCTTTAGTCCTGGCATTTGCTGGACTTTATTGAGCACCCTTATGGTAAGTTCACACACTGCGTTTTTTTGACGCTGCATTTTTATGCATTTTTTTGGGCAAAAAATGCACAAAAACACACCTGCGGCAAAAAAAGCGGCAAAACAGCATGCGTTTTGGTGCCTCTTTTGCTGCGTTTTTGCTCACTGTGTTTTTATGCGTTTTTATATTATCAGTGAACACTGCCATTAAAGATTGTTAAAAAAAAAAAAAAAGGTCTGGTGTTATGTCCTTCTTCAATATGTTCTTCATTCTCCACTAGTGTAAGCAGGAGAGCAGACAGCTGCAGAACTACAAGGATCAGTATGCTCCATCCAGGACTGTATGCTGGAGGAAGAGGCAGGGGGACTAGAACGACAAGGCTCAGCATACTTCATCAACTAGTGTATGCAGGAGAGCAGACAGCAGCTGCAGAACTACAAGGCTCAGCATGCTCCATCCAGGACTGTATGCTGGAGGAAGAGGAAGGGGGAGCAGAACTACAATGCTCAGCATACTCCATCCACGAGTGTATGCTGGAGAGCAGACAGCAGCTGCAGAACTACAAGGCTCAGCATACTCCATCCAGGACTGTATGCAGAAGTTTTTTGCTCCCCAAAAAATGACGTGGGCTTCGCCATATTTTTGTATGCTAGCCAGGTACAGCAGGCAGGTACGGGCTGCCCCCACAGCTGCCTATTTGTACCTGGCTGGGAACCAAAAATATAGGTAAGCGCTTTATTTTAATTATTTCATGAATTTCTTGAAATAATTAAAAAAAATGACGTGGGCTTCGCCCAATTTTTGAGTCCAGCCAGGTACAACTAGGCAGCTGGGGATTGGAATCTGTAGTGCAGGGTACCCAAGCTTTCTGGGAACCCCCGCTGCGAAATTCAGTCCGCAGTCACCCCAGAAAATGGCGCTTTCATAGAAGCGCCATCTTCTGGTGCTGTATCCAACTCTTCCAGCTGACCTGATGCCAGGTGGCTCGCTGGGTAATTATGGGGTTAGGGCTAGCTGTGTATTATCAGCTGGCCCTAAGACCGAAATTCATGGTGTCACGCCAATATTAGACATGGCCACCATAAATTTCTAGTAAAGATAAAAAAACACAACACACAGAGAAAAATATTTTTATTAGAAAAAAAAAAAAACAACACAATTAGTGACTCCATCTTTATTGAAATAAAGAACCCCCTGGGTCAAGGGTCCCGCGATATCCAATCCGGATCCAATACCATCTGATCGGTTTGCTGGAAGGCAAAGCGATCAGATGATGTGCCAGGTTCAAGGAGGTGAATTAGATGACACATCAGCTGATTGTAGAAACAGATTTTATACAATCAGCTGATGCAAAAAAAAACAAAACTACTTACTTCTGTGCAGACTCCCGTCCGATCGCTCCAGGACCCGGTGGTAGTCAGCTGATGAAGTCACCTGACCGCATCAGCTGATAGTTTAAGCCGGCCGGGCGGTAAAAATCCAGCCTCACCACTGCACTTATACGATCAGCTGATGCGTCAGGTGACCGCATCAGCTGATCACCGGCAGGTCCTGCAGCCATCGGACGTGTCCAGGAAGTCTGCAAACAGCAGGAGTAGGGGTGATGGTACCGGGAAGAGGAGCTGGGAGCGGACATGTATCGGGAGTCTGCAGACAGGTGAACATGAGATTTTTTTTTTCCTACTGTTCACTTTTGATTTTGCAGCTGCTTCCACCTCCCGCCCGGCCATGGCACAGGACGGGAGCGAACATGGCGCCGGACGGGAGGTGAAAGCAGCGGTGGCGGTACCGGGAGGATTCACGCTTCTGTGTTTACTAACAGAAGGAATCCTCTTCCTGTACACGTCACTGTACTACCCACTCCTTGCGTTTATAGGTGCGTTTTTAGTCATAGAAACGCACTAAAATGTAGCTATATTTGTAATTTGTGTTTTTCATTGCGTTTTTGAATATCTCATTGAACTCAATGGATGGAAAACGCTGTGAAAAATGCAAAAATAATTGACATGCTGCGTTTTTGTGGGCACCACAAAAACGCAGCTAAAAAAAATGCTGTGTGCAGACAGCAAAAATGAAAACTTATAGACTTTGCTGGTGAAGCAAAGTCATGCAGTTTTCTGAGTAGAAACACAGCGAAAAACGCACTGTGCGCACATAGCCCAGAAAAGTGATGTACTATAGGATTGGGATCTATATAGATGAGGAGATACCATGCTATTTTGCTGGTGAAACTGTTGTTCTACAAAACCAAGTGACTGTTTAAGGCTAAGTTCACACAGTGCGTCTTTTTGACGCTGCATTTTTGTGCGTTTTTTCTGCAAAAAACGCACAAAAAACGCACCCGCGGCAAAAACGCATGCGTTTTTACCGCATTTGGGTGCATTTTTTGCTGCATTTTGCTGCGTTTTTGCTCAACTGCGTTTTTATGCGTTTTTTATCAGTGAACATTGCCATTAAAGATTGCTGAAAAAAAAAAAAGGTCTGATGTAATTTCCTTCTTCAATATGTTCTTCATTTTCCACTAGTGTATGCAGGAGAGCAGACAGCTGCAGAACTACAAGGCTCAGCATGCTCCATCCAGGACTGTATGCTGGAGGGAGAATCAGGGGGAGCAGACCTACAAGGCTCAACATACTCCATCCACTAGTGGATGCAGGAGAGCAGACAGCAGCTGCAGAACTACAAGGCTCAGCATCTTCCATCCAATAGTGTATGCAGGAGAGCAGACAGCAGCTGCCGAACTACAAGGCTCAGCATCCTCCTTCCAGGACTGTATGAAGGATTTCTTTGCCCCCCAAACAAAAGAAATGACGTGGGCTTCGCCATATATTTGTATGCTGTACAGCAGGCAGGTACGGGCTGCCCCCAACCCCCAGCTGACTATTTGTTCCCGGCTGGAACCAAAAATATAGGGAAGCCCCTTTCTATTAATTATTTCATGAATTTCATGAAATAATTAAAAAAAAAATGACGTGGGCTTCGCCCAATTTTTGTGTCCATCCAGGTACAACTAGGCAGCTGGGGATTGGAATCCGCAATGCAGGGTGCCCAAGCTTTCTGGGCACCCCTGCTGTGAATTACAGTCCGCACAGCCACCCCAGAAAATGGCGCTTTCATAGAAGCGCCATCTTCTAGCGCTGTATCCAACTCTTCCAGCTGCCCTGATGCTGGGTGGCTCACTGGGTAATAATGGGGTTAGGGATAGCTGTGTATTATCAGCTGGCCCTAAGCCCGAAATTCATGGTGTCACGCCAATATTAGACATGGCCACCATGAATTTCTAGTACAGATAAAAAAAAAACACAACACACAGAAAAATATTTTTGTGCCATGTCCGCTCCCGTGCAGGAGGTGGAAGCGGCTGCTAAATCAAAAGTGAACAGTAGAAAAATGTCATACTCACCTGTCTGCATACTCCTGGTGCCATGTCCGCTCCCAGCTCCTCTTCCCGGTACCGCCACCCCCGCTCCGGTTGTGTGACGGCTCCCAGGCACGTACGATAGCTAGAGGACCTGGCGGTGATAACCTGATGCGGTCACCTGACGCATCAGCTGATCGTAAGTCTCGCAGTGACACCGGATTTTACCGCCCGGACGGCTATCAGCTGATGCCGTCAGGAGACTTCATCACTAATTACCGGCAGCTCCTGCAGCGGTCGGACGGGAGGCAGGACGGACGTGTGTAGTTGTTTTTTTGTTTTGTTTTTTTTTTGCATGATGCATCAGACTAGACTGTACAGCGAGTGAGCACCGAGTGACTGATTCCCCGGCGCTTGCAGTCAGTTCATGACAGCTGCAGACAGGCCGGGGTGATCTCCGTTCAGGTGAGAGCACCGGAAATTAGCCCGGCATGTCTGCAGCTGTCATGAACTCAACCGCAAGTGCCGGGGAATCAATCACTCGGCGCTCGCTGTAAAGTCCAGGCTGCACGCTGGAGCTCAGGTGACAGCTCCGGAGTGCAGTGCAGGTACCTGAATCCAGGCCTGGCATTACTGGAGTTTCCTCTGGTAGCCAGTCCGATGCTGCACAGACGTGTGTAGTTTGTTGTTTTTTTGTTTTTTTTTTCTTTTGCACTGATGCATCAGCTGATTGTATAAAAGCCGTTTATGTGATTCAGGCCTTGAACCTGACACATCATCTGATCGCTTTGCCTTCCAGCAAACCGTTCAGATGATATTGGATCCAGATTGGATGGTGCGGGACCCTTGACCCAGGATTACTGCGGAAGGGGGTTCTTTATTTCAATAAAGATGGAGTCGCTAATTGTGTTGTGTTTTATTTCTAATAAAAATATTTTTCTGTGTGTTGTGTTTTTTTTTTTATCTTTACTAGAAATTCATGGGGGCCATGTCTAATATTGGCGTGACACCATGAATTTCGGGCTTAGGGCCAGCTGATAATACACAGCTAGCCCTAACCCCCTAATTTCCCAGTGAGCCACCCAGCATCAGGGCAGCTGGAAGAGTTGGATACAGCGCCAGAAGATGGCGCTTCTATGAAAGCGCCATTTTCTGGGGTGGCTGCAGACTGCAATTTGCAGTGGGGGTGCCCAGAAAGCTTGGGCACCCTACATTGCGGATTCCAATCCCTAGCTGCCTAGTTGTACCTGGCTGGACACAAAAATTGGGCGAAGCCCACGTCATTTTTTTTTTAAATTATTTCATGAAATTCATGAAATAATTAAAATAAGGGCTTACCTATATTTTTGGTTCCCAGTTGGGTACAAATAGGCAGCTGGGGGTTGGGGGCAGCCCGTACCTGCCTGCTGTACCCGACTAGCATATAAAAATATGGCGAAGCCCATGTCATTTTTTTGGGGGGGCAAAGAAATCCTGCATACAGTTTTGGAAGGAGGATGCTGAGCCTTGTAGTTCGGCAGCTGCTGTCTGCTCTCCTGCATACACTAATGGATGGAGTATGCTGAGCCTTGTAGGTCTGCTCCCCCTGACTCTCCCTCCAGCATACAGTTCTGCATGTAGCATGATGAGCCTTGTAGTTCTGCAGATGTCTGCTCTCCTGCATACACTAGTGGAGAATGAAGAACATAGTGAACAAGGAAATGACATCAGACCTTTTTTTTTTTTTTTTTTTCAACGCAGCAAAAAAACGCAGCAAAAAACGCACCAAAACGTGGTAAAAACGTATGCGTTTTTGCCGCGAGTGCATTTTTGTGCGTTTTTTGTGGCAAAAAACACAAAAAAACGCAGCGTCAAAAAAACTCTGTGTGTGAACTTAGCCTAACAGTCAATAAAAACAAATCATGGCTGCTTCATCTGGTCTGTGCTCTAAGGTTAAGAGGAGAGAGGTATAACATTTTTTTTTGCTCTTGGTGCAGGAAAGTGTAAGTACACCTCTTCTTTTGTCCATACAGTGTATGTACACAGATGCTATTTTACCTGAACCGAAAGGTTGCTGCTGCTCCCAACAATACTGTTCAGTTCTGCCCTCTCAAACGCTGTCTTTAGCCTTTGTTCCATATTTCGGACATAAACACAAGTATGGACATTAGCGCCTGTTTCCATCAACTTCAGCACTGTCAAAATAGAAGGACATTAAATATTTGAAATTACGATATGGTATGTTTCTAAAGCTCTCTTCACAGAAATGTATAACAACCATGACAGCTTATTTGGATCCATTTTTATACAGACATTGGAGAATTCTGATAGATGCTATTGAATGCAAGTTTATTAAGGTTACTGTAGATGTGACCGCAAGAATACAGATGCAATTTGTACTATTTTGGAAAAATCTTGTAAACCCCATCAGGGCCAGTGTCACCACTACTGTAGAGATGAGCTTGGTTCGCCGAACGGAGGTCGCGTTCGAGTTCGGTTCGGCGAACCGGTTCGGCAAACCACTCGAACCCCATAGGAAACAATGGGAGGCAATCACAAACACATAAAAACACATTATAAATGTACACATACAGTTAATAAACATTGCCATAACACTTACCGGTGCCCGCGATCCGTCCTGCACTCTGTCTCCCGCCGCTTTTCCATCGGTAATCGCTGCGTCCTCTCGGTAACCAGCAGTGATGCAGGACCTATCGTGTCGTCAAAATAGCCATGTGACCAGTCACGTGTCTATTATCTCATTGGCTACAGACTGGTCACATGGCTTTGACGTCATGTCCTGTCCTAGGTCCTGTCATTGCACTCTCTGGTACACAGTGCACGTTTGTGTATCGGCGTGTATTGGCTAGATGCTCTGGCACACGGTTGACTCCCTGTTCTGATTCCACGTTCTGTTAGGGACCGGCTGACACAGCCAGTCAATAACGGAGATCACCGTTGCCATAGCAACGCACATGTTAGCGGTGATGTCACCGCTAACAGTGGCACCGGGAATCACATGATCGGAGCACCGTTGCTATGGCAACCCGTCTGTCAGCGGTAACGTTACCGCTAACAGCCAGCAGCACTGATCACTCACGGAGTGAAGACTGCACGGGGAGCAGCAGCGTCTTTCTCCCATGCTGTGCTGCTCATGTAGCAGAGCTGCATGGGCTGAAGGAGAAAGACAGAAGAGCATGGATCGTGGAGGGATAACAGGGAGTAATAAACATGGAGTCGCTAATGTATCTGTGTATTTATTTCTATTAAACTATTTTTTCTCTGTGTGGTGTCTTTTTTTCAACCCTTTATTGGAGATTCTTAATGGCTGGGTCAAACTTGCCTGACATTAAGAATCTCTGACTTAATACTGGCTGGTATTAACTCAGGATTACCCAGCAAGCCACCCGGCTTCAGGGCTGCTGGAAGAGTTGGATACAGCGCCAGATGATAGCGCTTCTATGAAAGCGCCTTTTTCTGGGGCGGCTGCGGATTGCAATTCGCAGCAGAGGCGCCCAGAAACCTCGGGCTAACCTGTGCTGCGGATTCCAATCCCCAGCTGCCTAGTTGTACCCGACTGGACACAAAAATGGGGCGAAGCCCACGTCGGGTTTTTTTTTAATTATTTTATGAAATTCATAAAATAATTAAACAAAGGGCTTCCTTATATTTTTAGTTCCCAGCCAGGTACAAATAGGGAGCTGGGGGTTGGGGGCAGCCATACCTGCCTGCTGTACCTGGCTAGCATACAAAAATATGGCGAAGCTCACGACATTTTTTTTGTAGTTTTTTGGCAAAAAAAATAAAAAATGCTTCCCTGGATTTTCCATTGATAGTGAAGGTAACACCAAGCAGTGGGGGTTAGCAGCCAGTAGCTGCTTGGATTACCCTTATCTAGCAATACAAAAAATGCAGCGGGAGCCCATATATATATTTTTTTTATTATTTATTTAAATAACTAAAAAAAAATGGGCTTCCCTGTATTTTGATTGCCTGACATGACAGTGCTGTAAAAATAAATCATTAAAAAAATGACGTAGCGCCCCGCGGTATTTTTGATTCTCAGCACAGTTAAAGCAGACAGCTATGGGTTGCCACCCCCATCTGCCTGGCGTTACCTTGGCTGGCAAGCAAAATACAGGGAAGCCCATTATTTTTTTTTATTTAAAAAAATAGTTAAAAAAAAAAATGACGTGGGGTCCCTCCATTTTTGATAGCCAGCTAGAGTAAAGCAGACTGCTGTAGCCTGAAAACCACAGCTGGCAGCTTTACTGTGGTTGGGGATCCAATGTGGAGGTCACTCCAGGCTCTTTTTTATAATTATTTTAGAAATAATAATAATTACAAAAATAGTAGGGTCCCCCCCAAATTGGATCACCATCCAAGGTAAAGCGGACAGCTGTGCTCTGGTATTCTCAGGGTGGGAAGGTCCATAGTTATTGGCACTTCACAGCCTAAAAATAGCAGGCCGCAGGCGCCCCAAAAGTGGCGCATCCACTAGATGTGCCAATCCTGGCACTACACCCCAGCTCATCCCCTGCCCTGGTGCGGTAGCAAACGGGGTAATAAATGGGGTTGATACTAGCTGTAAGGTCACCTGACATCAAGCCCAGCAGTTTGTGATGTCATGGCGTCTATCAGATACCCGACATCACAAACTGTCAGTACTAACAAAAAAAAATAGACAAAAAAAATGTATTTGAAAAAACACTCCCCAAAACATTCCCTCTTTCACCAATTTATTGTAAGGAAAAAAAATAAGGGGGTCCCACGATGACTCTGGACCATCTAGAATATGGGGGGGACATGCTCAGGGAACGTATCCCCCATTTTCTAGGAGTGCAGACCCTCCATGTGAGGAGTGTGTGTGCAATGAATCTGCACCCACTCTCCTCGGGTCCACAGCAGCAGAGTCCATGTCGTAAGTGTTGCTACCAAAGCTGCAATGCCCTGCTCATGAGGTAAGGGCATGCCTAATCAGGAGAACTGTTCTACATTTCCAAATATTGGTATTTGCTGATATTATTGCTATTCCACCTACTATATATTGGGGATAGGATCTTGGAGATGTAATACCCCTTTAAGTCCAGTTATTCAGCTGAATGAATACTAAACAACAGAGCTCGCTATTTAGATGTGTTTACTTGTGGAGTATAATGGACTCTCATGTTTGGTAGTCGTTCAGCAGGGCAACTATAAAATCAAATACCTCCATTTGGAAATGTAGTATAGCTCTCCTGATCAACTATGTTCCTTACCTCATGAGCAGGTCATTGCAGTAGCTTACAGATGCATGGTTACCACCACTCACTGTGACTGAACACAGGAAGCTGAGCTGACAGCCGCTCTGTGCATGCGGCAGGGTCTACTGTGAAGGAGGGGGCCGCGGGGGATCAACGCTGCACAGGTACCGTGGGACACTGGGGAACACCGGTGGGTTTATAGGGGGTGACCTGGCAGGGTCTGGGGAGGAGTTTTCTGTCGCATGTGTCATGGCACATGCGACAGAAATCAGAGGAGTAGGGTGAATGCGGCCGGTGCGCTGCTGTGCGCCTGGCCATCTTGGATTTCCGGAAGGGGGTCGGGGGGTGCACTTTGGCGACAGCGGGGGACCGGAGGGGACCGGGGAGGAGATTTATCTCCCATCTGACATGTTTGTTCATGCCAGATGGGAGATAAATATTTTTTTAAAGGCGCTATCATTTAATGTAACGTGATCATCGGTATACGGTGTATACCGGTGATCACAAGAGCGGGGACCGGAAAAACCGGCCTAAATCATGATCTCCAGGGTCTCAGCTACCCCCTGAAACCCCGGAGATTTTCTGACACTGGGGGGTGCTATTCACTTATTTCTGCCTGTTGTTTATAAACAGCAGATCAGAATAAGGCTACATTCACACGACCGATCCGTTTTTGCGGTCCGCAAAAAACGGTCCTTTTTTTTCACGGGTGCATCCGTGTGGCATCCATTTCCGTTCCGTATACGGTCCGTATGTCATCCGTTTGTCATCCGTGCGCCTTCCGTTTTTTTTTGCGTACTGCAAAAAAACTGAAGGAGGGAAAATACATAAATTTACCCAGGATCCATAGCTTCAACCTACATGAGGCAGTCACTCCAGTGCCATTTTCATAGTATCATAGTATCATAGTATCATAGTTTTTAAGGTTGAAGGGAGACTCTAAGTCCATCTAGTTCAACCCGTAGCCTAACATGTTGATCCAGAGGAAGGCAAAAAAACCCCAATGTGGCAAACAAGTTCCAATGGGGAAAACATTTCCTTCCTGACTCCACATCCGGCAATCAGACTAGTTCCCTGGATCAATACCCTGTCATAAAATCTAATATACATAACTGGTAATATTAAATTTTTCAAGAAAGGCATCCAGGCTCTGCTTAAATGTTAGTAGTGAATCACTCATTACAACATCATGCGGCAGAGAGTTCCATAGTCTCACTGCTCGTACAGTAAAGAATCCACGTCTGTGATTATGATTAAACCTTCTTTCCTCAAGACGTAGCGGATGCCCCCGTGTTCCAGTCGCAGGCCTAGGTGTAAAAAGATCTTTGGAAAGGTCTCTGTACTGTCCCCTCATATATTTATACATTGTGATTAGATCCCCCCTAAGCCTTCGTTTTTCCAAACTAAATAACCCCAAGTTTAATAACCTGTCTTGGTATTGCAGCCCACCCATTCCTCTAATAATCTTGGTGGCTCTTCTCTGCACCTTCTCCAGTTCAGCTATGTCCTTCTTATATATCGGTGACCAGAATTGTACACAGTATTCTAAGTGCGGTCGCACTAGTGACTTGTACAGAGGTAGAACTATATTTTTTTCATGAACACTTATACCTCTTTTAATACATCCCATTATTTTATTAGCCCTGGCAGCAGTTGCCTGACACTGTCCACTAAAGTGAAGTTTACCATCCACCCATACACCCAAGTCTTTTTCTGTGTCTGTTTTACCCAGTGTTCTACAATTAAGTACATAATCATAAATATTATTTCCTCTACCCAAGTGCATGACCTTACATTTATCTACATTAAACTTCAATTGCCACTTCTCAGCCCAATCCTCCAATTTACATAAATCTCCCTGTAATATAAAATTATCATCCTCTGTATTGATTACCCTGCAGAGTTTAGTATCATCTGCAAATATTGAAATTCTACTCCGCATGCCCCCAACAAGGTCATTTATAAATATGTTGAAAAGAAGCGGGCCCAATACTGACCCCTGTGGTACCCCACTATGAACTGAGACCCAGTCCGAGTACGTACCATTAATAACCACCCTTTGTTTCCTATCACTGAGCCAGTTTTTAACCCAGTTACACATATTTTCCCCTATCCCCATTATTCTCATTTTATGTACCAACCTTTTGTGTGGCACCGTATCAAAAGCTTTTGAAAAGTCCATATACACAACATCCACTGCATTTCCCTGGTCCAGGCTTGAACTTACCTCTTCATAGAAGCTGATCAAATTAGTTTGACAGGATCGATCCCTCATAAACCCATGTTGATACTCTGTCATAAGGTTATTTTTCTTGAGATACTCCAGTATAGCATCTCTCAAGAAACCCTCAAGGATTTTACCAACCGTAGAGGTTAAACTTACCGGCCTATAATTTCCCGGCTAAGTTTTTGTCCCCTTTTTGAATATTGGCACCACATTTGCTATGCGCCAGTCCTGCGGTACCGACCCTGTTATTAAGGAATCTGAGAAGATTAAAAATAATGGTCTATCTATCACAGAACTCAATTCCTGTAGTACTCTGGGGTGTATGCCATCCGGGCCCGGAGATTTGTCAACCTTAGTGATTTCGAGGCGGCGGCGTACTTCCTGCTGGGTTAAGCAGGTAATATTCAAGGGTGAATTTATGGTATCACTGGTCATGTCATCTGCCATGGCATTTTCTTGTATAAAAACCGTAGAAAAAAAGTCATTCAGCAGGTTGGCTTTACCCTCATCCCCTTCCACCATTTCACCAAGACTATTTTTAAGGGGGCCAACACTATCGCTTTTCAGTTTTTTACTGTTTATGTAGTTAAAGAATATTTTAGGATTATTTTTACTTTCTCTCGCAATGAGTCTCTCTGTCTCAAACTTAGCTAACTTAATTTGCTTTTTACATATTTTATTTAATTTTCTATAATTATATAATGCCTCATCACTACCTACCCTCTTTAATTCTTTTAAGGCTTTCTGTTTTTCTTTTATTGCTTCTTTTACAGCTCTATTTAGCCATAGGGGTTTCCTCCTATTTCTAGCATGTTTGTTCCCATAGGGTATATTTTCTGCACAAGCCCTATTCAGGATGCTCATAAAAGTCTCCCATTTGCTTTGTGTACTTTTATTACTTAGTACATCATCCCAGTTTATTGCACTAAGATCATCTCTCAACCGTTTAAAATTTGCTTTCCTGAAGTTTAGTGTCCTTGTAGCCCCTCTACTATACATCTTACCAAAGAATATATGAAAACTTATTATTTTGTGATCACTATTCCCCAAGTAACCCCCAACTTGTATATTTGATATGCGGTCTGGCCTATTGGTTAGTACAAGGTCTAGTAGTGCTCCCCTTCTTGTGGGGTCCTGTACCATTTGTGAAAGGTAATTATCTTTCATTGTTATCAAAAATCTATTTCCTTTGCTGGAACTGCAAGTTTCTGTTCCCCAATTTATATCAGGATAGTTAAAGTCCCCCATAATAATTACCTCTCCGAGACTCGCTGCTTTATCAATTTGCTTTATGAGGAGATTCTCTACCTCTTCCATAATATTCGGCGTCTTATAACACACCCCTATCAGTATTTTATTATTCATTCTCCCCCCCCTTATCTCCACCCATAGGGACTCTACATTCTCAGTACCCTCACATATGTTGTCAAGCAGGATGGGTTTTAAGGATGATTTTACATATAGACACACACCTCCCCCTCGCTTATTTGTACGGTCATTCCTGAATAGGCTATAACCCTGTAAATTAACAGCCCAGTCATGGCTCTCATCCAGCCATGTCTCTGATATCCCCACTATATCATAATTTTCTTCCAACAATATTAATTCTAATTCCACCACCTTATTTGTGAGGCTTCGGGCATTAGTGTACATGCACGTTACGTATGACTCTGTACCTATATTCCTGCTTACTGTATTGACTGTCCTAACCCTTCCCCCCGTACCACCCCCAATTTCATTACTTGTGCCCTGGTCACTATCTGCACTACATTCCCCTTCTATAAAGTGAATACCCTCGCCCCCCATTCCTAGTTTAAACACTCCTCCAACCTTCTAGCCTCTTTCTGCCCCAGCAGAGCTGCACCCTCCCCATTAAGATGCAGCCCATCCCTAGCATAGAATCTGTAGCCAACTGAAAAGTCGGCCCAATTCTCCAGGAACCCAAAACCCTCTTTCCTACACCAATTCCTGAGCCACCTGTTAACCTCCCTGATCTCTCTTTGCCTCTCTGGTGTGGCTCGTGGCACAGGTAGTATTTCCGAAAATACCACCTTTGAGGTCCATGCTTTAAGCTTACAACCTAATTCCCTGAAATCATCTTTAAGGACCTTCCACCTACCTCTATCTTTGTCATTTGTGCCAATGTGTACAATGACCGCTGGGTCCTCCCCAGCCCCTCCCAGTAATCTGTCAACCCGATCAGCGATGTGCCGAACTTGAGCGCCAGGAAGACAACACACTGTTCGGCGATCCCTGTCTTTGTGACAGATTGCCCTATCTGTCCCCCTAATAATTGAGTCCCCCACTACCAGTACCTGTCTTGCCTGCCCTGCACTCCTATTCCCCCCCTTACTGGAGCAGACACTCCTCTGGCATTCAGAGGTCATGTCTTGCTGCAGCAATGCTACCCCTGTAATGACATCCCCCTCATCTGCCAAGTTTGCAAACCTATTGGGGTGTGTCAGTTCAGGACTAGCCTTCCTAGCACTTTTCCCTTTACCCCCCTTTCTAACTGTCACCCAGCTACCTACCTCACCGTCCTGCCGCTCCCTACTATGATCCTCCCCCACATCTGACCCACCAAGCTGCTGCTCAGTGAGCAGCAGACTCCTTTCCATATTGCTAATGCATCTCAGAGTTGCCAGCTGCTCATTTAGATCCAGTATCTGGGCTTCCAAACGTGCAACTTGCGCACATCTCGAACAACAGTATGCACCCTCGAACGGCTTTTCAAGGACTGCATACATGAGACAAGATGTACACTGGATCGCATTAGCAATAGTGGAGCACATTTTCTAATGGGGATAGCACTAAACAAATGTTAAGTAATTAAACAACTAAATACAAACAATTCTACTCACACTTACTTTTGCTCACACTTTGCTCACTCACGCTCACAATGAAGAAGACAGGCTAAAATTCGCGCGCCGCTAGGCGCGCGGCTTTCAGAAGTCTTCCTTCCGGCTGTAACGGCCAAAACCCGGTTCTCCTTGAGCTCGCGGTGACTCTTCACTTATCCCAGAAGGCACTGGGAATATGCAAATTATCCTCGCAAGACTCCTTCCCTGGCTTTTCACAGCGTAGAGCGCTCTGGTGATTTTCCTGTGCTTGTACACTTCATATCAGTCTTTTCTGTCATTGTAATGGCAGAAAGACACATAATGTCCCACTCTCCTGCATTTTGTAATTTTGCACCCTTTGGTGCCTTTCATGTGGCACTAAGGGGTGCTTAGCCTTGTATTTACCAAAAAAACCAAATACATTTAGAAAAAAAATTGACGTGGGGTTCCCCCTATTTTTGTAGCCAACTAGGGTAAAGCAGATGGTTGCAGCCTGCAGACCACAGCTGGCAGCTTCACCTTGGCTGGTAATCCAAAACTGAGGGCACCCCATGCTGTTATTTATTAAACAAATTAAATAAATAATTTAAAAAAAAAAAACACGTGGGGGTCCCCCCAAAATTGGATTACCAGCCAAGGTAAAGCGGACAGCTGGGGTCTGATATTCTCAGACTAGGGAGGTCCATGGTTATTGGACTCTCCCCAGCCTAAAAATATCAGGCTGCAGCCGCCCCAGAAGTGGCACATCCATTAGATGCGCCAATCCTGGTGCTTCGCCCCAGCTCATCCCATGCACTGGTGCGGTGGCAAACGGGGTAATATATGGGGTTAATACCAGATGTGTAATGTCACCTGGCATCAAGCCCTGGGGTTCGTGAGGTCAGGCATCTATCAGATACCCGACATCACCAACTTAGTTAGTAATAAAAAAAAAATAGACGACAAACACATTTTTATTTGAAAAAACACTCCCCAAAGCATTCCCTCTTTCACCAATTTATTAGAAAGAAAAACAAATCCAGGTCTGCTGTAATCCAAGCGTTCCCATGACGATCCATACCATAGTCAATGTCCCAGTCAATGAAGAACAGAATGTTCCCCATTGGCTGGGAGAGCAATGCAGTGAGCTGAGATAACATCAATAGGTCAGCCCAGGTCACTGCAGGGCATGAGAAGTGCTGCTGTCAAGAGCGAGGTACATTACCTGCAGTGACGATCTCCTGCACTGCTGATAGCAGACCTGTCACTGACTTCAATGACCGCCGCCTTCACAGCCAAGTATCGCAGGAGCCTGTGACGTCACCGCTAGTCACAGTCTTGGGTCGGAGGTGAGAGGAGGAGATGTGACAAGCGGCGGCCATGGAGGACAGTGACAGCACTGAGGTCGGGAGGGTTGGACTTCATCACCGCAGGTAAGTCGAGCGGGGCCATGTGTGCCGAGTGCGAGGTGGGTGGAGCTAAGCGGGGTAATGTGTGCAGAGTGCTAGGTGAGTGGAGCCAAGCGGGGTAATGTGTGCGGAGTGCCAGGTGGGTGGAGCCAAGCAGGGTGATGTGTGCAGAGTGCCAGGTGGGTGGAGCCAAGCGGGGTAATGTGTGCAGAGTGCCAGGTGAGTGGAGCCAAGCGGGGTAATGTGTGCAGAGTTCCAGGTGGGTGGAGCCAAGCGGGGTAATGTGTGCAGAGTGCCGGGTGGGTGGAGCCAAGCTGGGTAATGTGTGCAGAGTGCCAGGTGGGTGGAGCCAAGCGGGGTAATGTGTGCAGAGTGCCAGGTGGGTGGAGCCAAGCGGGATAATGTGTGTGGAGTGCCAGGTGGGTGGAGCCAAGCAGGGCAATGTGTGCAGAGTTCCAGGTGGGTGGAGCCAAGCACGGTAATGTGTGCGGAGTGCCAGGTGGGTGGAACTAAGCGGGGTAATCTGTGCAGAGTGCCAGGTGGGTGGAGCCAAGCGGGGTATTGTGTGCAAAGTGCCAGGTGGGTGGAGCTAAGTGGGGTAATGTGTGCGGAGTGCCAGGTGGGTGGAGCCTAGCGGGGTAATGTGTGCGGGTGGCGGAGTGTGAAGTGGGTGGAGCCTAGTGGGGCCATGTGTGCGGGCGGCGGAGTGCAAAGTGGGTGGAGCCTAGCGAGGCCATTTGGCGCTGAGGACGTCAGTGCCGGGACCTGCATGGCTGGGGACAGGTGAGTGTGTGTGTGTACATGCCAAGTGCAGGAGGGGGCGGAGCTGAGCAGGAAAGTGTCGGCTCCCTGCACATGTAACTAGGGTAAATATCGGGTTACCAAGCAAAGCGCTTTGCTTGGATACCCGATATTTATCTTGGTTACCAGCTTACCGCAGGCTGCCAGCGATGGCTCCCTGCACACTGTAGCTGTAAAAAGACCTGCTTTTGGTGATCAAACTGTTCTCGAATGTAACTCGAACTGTCGAGATTTTAGCAAAAAGCTCGAGTTCTAGTTCGATCTAGAACACCCCCCAAAATCACTCGAACCGCGAACTGGCGAACCTCGAACCACGAATCGCGTTCAACTCTAGTCACTCACCACCTGTGCAAGTGCCGGGGCTCTGGACAGACAGGGGTTCCCACTCGCTGTCAGAACTCTACATACCTGCCGGACGGTGCCCCTAGAACTTAATTGTGTATGGGGCCTGGGATACCTGCCTTCCTTGTGCAGCGACCGTCCCCTTTGCGGTGAGTAGTAAGACTGTTGTTGGCTTATGAATAATAATAAGCTGGCAGAAGAGTGTTGTCACTATCCCCAACAGAGACCAGTGATGTCACCTGCAAGGCAGCGATGATCTCCTGCACCACCCAGGGCACACGGGGGGATCACAGTGCACAGGTGTGAAACAGCGAATGAAGGGAAGAGACAATGCACAGGAGGGAGAGCACACAAAGAGTGCACGAGGGGGAAACAGCACACAGGGGGAGACAGTGCACAGGGGGGAAGAAAGCGCAGTGCATGGAGAGGAGACAGTGCATGGCCAAGGAAACAGGGCACAGGCCCACATTGAGCATTTGTTGAGATTTTTACCTCTGTATTTGTAACCCAAAATCAGGAGTAGAACAATCAGAGGAAAAGTGTAATACACCGTGTGCAGAATTATTAGGCAAATGAGTATTTTGATCACATGATACTTTTTATACATGTTGTCCTACTCCAATCTGTATAGGCTTGAGAGCCAACTACCAATTAAGTAAATCAGGTGATGTGCATCTCTGTAATGAGGAGGGGTGTGGTGTAATGGCATCAACACCCTATATAAGGTGTGCTTAATTATTAGGCAACTTCCTTTTCTTTGGCAAAATGGGTCAGAAGAGAGATTTGACGGGCTCTGAAAAGTCCAAAATTGTGAGATGTCTTGCAAAGGGATGCAGCAGTCTTGAAATTGTTAAACTTTTGAAGCGTGATCACCAAACAATCAAGCATTTCATGGCAAATAGCCAACAGGGTCACAAGAAGTGTGTTGGGCAAAAAGGCGCAAAATAACTGCCCATAAATTAAAGAAAATCAAGCATGAAGCTGCCAAGATGCCATTTGCCACCAGTATGGCCATATTTCAGAGCTGCAACATTACTGGAGTATTAAAAAGCACAAGGTGTGCCATACTCAGGGACATGGCCAAGGTAAGGAAGGCTGTAAAACGACCACCTTTGAACAAGAAACATAAGATAAAACGTCAAGACTGGGCCAAGAAATATCTTAAGACTGATTTTTCAAAGGTTTTATGGACTAATGAAATGAGAGTGACTCTTGATGGGCCAGATGGATGGGCCAGAGGCTGGATCAGTAAAGGGCAGAGAGCTCCACTCCGACTCAGACGCCAGCAAGGTGGAGGTGGGGTACTGGTATGGGATGGTATCATCAAAGATGAACTTGTGGGACGTTTTTGGGTTGAGGATGGATTGAAGTTCAACTCCCAGACCTACTGGCAGTTTCTGGAAGACAACTTCTTCAAGCAGTGGTACAGGAAGAAGTCGGTATCGTTCAAGAAAAACATTATTTTCATGCAGGACAATGCTCCATCACATGCATCCAACTACTCCACAGTGTGACTGGCCATTAAAAGTCTAAAAGATGAAAAAATAATGACATGGTCCCCTTGTTCACCTGATCTAAACCCCTGAGAGAACCTGTGGTCCCTCATAAAATGTGTGATCTACAGGAAGGGAAAACAGTACACCTCTCGGAAAAGTGTCTGGGAGGCTGTGGTGGCTGCTGCATGCAATGTTGATCATAAACAGATCAAACAACTGACAGAATCTATGGATGGTAGGCTGTTGAGTGTCATCAGAAAGAAAGGTGGCTATATTGGTCATTAATTTTTGGGGGTTTTGTTTTTGTATGTCAGAAATGTTTATTTATAATTTTGTGCAGTTATATTGGTTTACATGGTGAAAATAAACAAGTGAGAGGGGAATATATTTGTTTTTTATTAAGTTGCCTAATAATTCTACACAGTAATAGTTACCTGCAAAAACAGATATCCTCCTAAAGCCCGCTTTACACGATGTATCTTACAATGTATCTTACAATGTGTCGGCGTGGTCACGTCCTAAGTGACGCACATCCAGCATCGTAAGGTACATTGCAGTGTGTGACAGGTACGTGCGATTGCGATTGAATGGTAAAACGTTCATCGCACGCACATCGTACCTTTCTCTAGAATTGCACGTCAGATTGTTCATCGTACCCGAGGTAGCACACATTGTAGAGTTTGACACCCCGGGAACGATGAACAGATCTTACCAGCGTCCTGCGGCTCCCGGCCCACAATGCGGAAGTAAGGAGGTGGGCGGGATGTTTACATCCAGCTCAGCTCCGCCCCTCTGCTTCTATTGGCCGGCTGCCACGTGACGTCGATGTGACGCCAAACGTCCCTCCCACTCCAGGAAGTGGACGTTCAACGCCCACATCGAGGTCGTATGGAAGGTAAGTACGTGTTACGGGGGTTAATCGTTTGTGCGGCACGTTCAACAAATTGAACGTGCCACACATACGATGGTGGTGTTGCAAATCGCATACGAAATCGTATGCGAAATTGCAACGTGTAAAGCAGGCTTAAGGTAGCCAAATAAAAAAAAAAACCCACTCCAACTTCCAAAAAGATTAAGCTTTGATATTTATGAGTCTTTTGGGTTGATTGAGAACATAGTTGTTGATCAATAATAAAAAAATCCTCTAAAATACAACTTGCCTAATAATTCTGCACACGGTGTAGAAACTTGGACACCACTTCTGCATTTTATACCTACTCAACGTGTGCATGTAGCCTTATGGATTTTGTTTTCTTTTGTAATATTTTTTTAATAAAATTGCTTTGTTATGGAAACTATCTGGAACTTAGCGGTGATAAAACTTTATTGATAAAGTCATGTGAGGGCCTACAGAAATGCAAAAAATACCCCAAACTTGCATTTTTTTTATATGTTGATTTTCTACGTTATTTAATCCTAGGGGGAAAATTCACAAATAAAATGTATATTTAACACAAGAGAAATTGACATGGTGAAGATTTCAAAAAAGCACTGTAGGTCAATATCATTAGCATAAAATAAGGGACAGAGAGCAGGAGAATTGTTTTGTTTATACATGACATATTCTTTGCTAGAAATGTAAAATGCAGCAGAAAAAAGACACCAAAAACCCATTGTGGAAACTTTGCTCAATGCAAAAATGATGCAAGTAGGCTGAGGAGGGCTTGGAACTCAGGTCACCAAACTCATACCCGCCTATGTAACATGAAAAATTACAATATGTTAATTGATATTCTTGAGAACTACAAACTCAATTTCAGAATGGCGGTATTATTATGTTTTAAAGCATTTCTAACTGATATTAACTCCTTCATCCCAATCCTGTTTTCACTTTACTGACAAGGCCAGTGTTTTAATTCTGACCAGTGTCGCTTTTTGTAGTAATAACTCAGGAATGATTAAACGGATCCCAGTGATTCTAAGAATGTTTTTCCATGAAACATTGTACTTCATGATAGTGGTATATTTAGGTAAAAATGTTTTACGGTTATATGTGAAAATATCAGAATTTTGCCAAAAAGTTTAAAAATTTTACAATTTTAAAACTTTTCATTTTATGGCCTTAAACCAGAAAGTTGTCACGCAAAATAGCTAATAAATAACATTTCCCACATGTCTACTTTACATCACCCTTATTTTCAATCTTAATTTCTTTTTGTTAGGAAGTTAAAAAGGATTAAAAGTTTAGCAGCAGTTTCAAATTTCTCCAACAAAATTCACATAACTAGTTTGTTTTAGGGACCACATCATATCTGAAGTAACTGAGGTGCTTATATGACAGAGTATACCCAAAAGTGACACCATTTTAAAAATTGCACCCCTCAAAGTACTCAAAACCACATTCAAGAAGTTTATTAACCCTTTAGATCAGTGATGGCGAACCTATGGCACGCGTGCCACCAGGGGCACGCAGAGCCCATTCTGCTGGCACGCGTGCTGTCGACTGATCCTGCCGCATTGATCTGCTGGTGCGGAGTGGAGAAGACATTTCTCCTCGCTTTGACACTCCTCCTCTCTCAGGCTTCAGGTGTGTTGCCTAGGAGACGGAGGAGCGTCAGCGAGCGGCGCCGGCGTAATGATGTCTTCTGGCCACGTGGGAACTGAGGACCCAGGGGCGCGCAGCGGGGGAGCGTGTGCAGGAAGGTAAGTTGTGTGTTGCTTTTTTTTTTTTTTTATATATATAACTCGTGTGCAGCTGTGCCAAGGTGGGGATGGGGGGGCCAGCGCCAGCATGGGGTGGGGGTAAGAGAACGCACATGCCAGCATGGGGTGGGAGTGGGTGAACGCACATGCCAGCATGGGGTGGAGGTGGGAAAACGCACATGCCAGCATGGGGTGGGGGTGGGAGAACGCACATGCCAGCATGAGGTGGGGGTGGGGGAACGCACACACCAGCATGGGGTGGGGGAACGCACATGCCAGCATTGGGTGGGGGAGAAGCACACATGCCAGCATGGGGGGGAACACACCTGCCAGCATGGGGGGGATGACATGCATGTCAGGATGGGGGGGAAACATGCTTGCCAGCATAGGGGGGGGGGCATGCATGCCAGGATGGGGAACAATGCATGCTAGGATGGGGAAACATGCATGCCAGGATGGGGAACAATGCATGCCAGTATGGAGGAAACATGCATGCCAGGATGGGGAAACAATGCATGCCAGGATGAGGAAAACATACATGCCAAGATGGAGGAAACATACATGCCAGGATGGAGGAAACATGCATGCCAGGATGGGGAACAATGCATGCCAGGATGGGGAACAATGCATGCCAGGATGGGGAAAACATACATGCCAAGATGGAGGAAACATGCATGGCAGGATGGGGAAAATATGCATGCCAAGATGGAGGAAACATACATGCCAGGATGGAGGAAACATACATGCCAGGATGGAGGAAACATGCATGCCAGAATGGGGAAAGCATAGATGCCAGGATGGAGGAAACATGCATGCCAGGATGGAGGAAACATGCATGTCAGGATGGGGAAACATGCATGCCAGGATGGAGGAAACATGCATGCCAGGATGGAGGAAACATGCCACGATAGGGTACATTTACCAGGAAGGGGAACATTTACCAGGAAGGGGAACATTTACCAGGAAGGGGTACATGCTAGGAAGGGGGACATTTAGCTGGATGGGGGTACATTTACCTGGATGGGGGTAAATTAACCAGGATTGGGAACATTTACCAGGATGAAGGACATTTACCAGGAATGGGGTACATGCCGGGATGGGGGAACATTTACAAGGATGGGCAATATGTCAGGATGGTGTACATTTACCAGCATGGGGGAACATGCCAGGATGGGGTACATTTACCAGTATGGAGGATATTTACCAGAATGGAGTACATTTACCAGGATGGGGCCATGATGGGGACAAATATACCAGAATGTAGGAAATATATATCAGGATGGGGGACATGTTTACCAGGAAGTGGCCCAGGAAGGGGGACAGAACTACAGAATGAAAGGGGAGGGGAGCAACTCATACGTCTTTATGGGATTTCAAGATGTTCAGACTTTGAAATGTAGATGTGGATTACAGGGTGACACCTGATTGCTTTCCATGCTAAAATCTCTGTCTAATATGCTGCAATTTTTTCCAGAAAGATCAACTGCTGTGTCTGGAAAGGGCAGGGGCTCAGCTCCAATGTGTGGTAAGCATGCATGAGTGTGATGCCCCCTGCTGAAGAGAAGAGAAGACTGCAAAGGTAAGGTTACAATCAATTATTTACATAATAGGATTGGTTGGCACTTCGGAAAAAAAATTGGGTTTAGGGCTACAGTTTGGGCACTCGGCCTGTAAAAGGTTCGCCATGACTGCTTTAGATGCTTCACAAGAATTAAAGCAATGTGGAAGGAGAAAAAATGACAATTTTATTTTTTCTCACAAAAATGTTGCTTTAGCCCTAATATTTTAATTTTCACAATGGTAACAGGAGAAAATGAACCATACCATAGAATTTGTTGTGCAATTTCTCTTGAGTATGCTGATACCACATATGTGAAGGAAAACTACTGTTTGTGCGCAACTGCAGGGCTCAAAAGAGAAGGAGCATCATTTCAGTTTTGAAACTCAAAATTGTCTGGAATCGATAACAGACGCCGTATCACGATTGAAAAGCCCCTAGTGTGCCTAAACAGTGGAAACCCTTCCATGTGAGCCTATTTTCAAAACTATATCCCTCAAGGAATTTATCTAGAGGTGTGGTACCTTAAATCTACAGGTGCTTCACAGAATTTTATAACGTTGAGCCGTGAAAATGAAAAACTACATTTTTACCACAAAATTGTTGCTTTAACCCCAAGGGTAACATTACAAAATGGACTATACAGGGATAACCTATACAGTATGTGCTGGAAAACTATTGTTTGGGGACATGGCAGTAATCGGAAGTGAAGGAGCGCTATTTGAATTCTGGAAAGAAAAATTGGCTGAAATTGTTTGTGGACGCCATGTCTTGTTTGGAGAGCCCTTGTGTGCCTTAATAGCGGAAACATCCCACTAGTCACACCATTTTGGAAACTACATTCCTCAAGAGATTTATTTAGATATGTGGTGAGCATCTTGAATCTACAGGTGCTTCACAGAATTTTAAAAACGTTGAGCCATGAAAATGAAAAAAAAAAATACATTTTTACCACAAAATTATTGTTTTAACCCCAAGGGTAACATTAGAAAATGGACTGTGCAATTTGTCATGAAATTTCTCCTGAGTACAGGAATACCCTATATGTGGTG